>NW_008679518.1:677-1658 GCF_000695815.1 Acanthisitta chloris | reverse complement strand
AAAGAGTCATTCTTGAACAACTATACAGATCTGTCTCCTGAAAATGTGACAGGAATGTGCAATGAAAAGCAACCCAAGAAACTCCAGGATGAAAAGGAAGGAGCAGGAGGGAAAGGCTGCCTCGAGGGACCACCCAGAGAAGTCAGAATTTCCTTGTCAAAGAGGAATGTGTCCCATAAAATGCAGATTGGACAATCTGTACAGAAAACCTGGGAGCTACACTGCTTTGAGACAAAAGCACCTCCTTCCAGCCCATCTTCACCTCAGCTGCAAGAAACTATGGAAGCAACATCAGGAACTATCTCCCCTTGCCAAGAAGATGAGCCACAAGAGCCCAACCATATCTGCCTCTAAATCAGCAGGATCCTTCTCTTTTGGCAAGAGAGGACAATTCCAAGGTTCATCATCCACCTGCACCTCAAAACTCAGCACAAAACACAAGGTCATGTACTGCTGGAAAGCATGAGGGGGAGAACAGACCCAAAAAACTTCTTACCAGTTAGTTAAGACCAAAGACATCACACACACACACTAAGCAGCGTTACTCTGTTGCAGTGCTCTGATTTTCTATGCAATTAAGAGTTCCAGGTGTGGTAACAAGTGCTTGCAAAGCTCATCTGAAACCCCTTCTGCAAATGATTTTGCCTTTCACGTGCTGAAGCAGCTTGGGAAGAACCCCCCAAACTTTCTGCTGTGGTATTTTTGTGTTGGGCATGCTGAATGCAGGTGGTTGGTAATTTTCTGCTTTGAGGGCTTTTTGGTTGGGGTTTTTTTTTTTTTTGGGTACAGGTGAAGTCTCTCAGAGTGCAGCTCAGTAAGTTAAGCTCCCAAATTCACACCTAGCAGCAGCTCCTCAGCTCACACCCCCCACTATTTTTACCTCCCGTTACTCACTCAGCTGTGTCAAACAGGAATCACCGTGTTAGAGGAGCAGTATTTCAGAGCTTGCCCTTTGGGAAACCAACAACCTACAGCCACATC
>NW_008679518.1:0-511 GCF_000695815.1 Acanthisitta chloris | reverse complement strand
CGAGCCCCCCTCCAGCCACTCTGTCCTCACCAACTTCAGACCTCAGCAGCTGTGCTGCTTGGCAGCACAGAATTATAGAATAAACCGGGTTGGAAGAGACCTCAAAGATCGTCGAGTCCAACCCCACTGTGGTCACTAGCCCATGGCACTAAGTGCCACATCCAGTCTCAGCTTGAAAACCTCCAGGGATGGTGAATCCACCACCTCCCTGGGCAGCACATTCCAATGTCTGAGCACTCTCTCCAGAAAAAATCTCTGCCTAAGATCCAACCTAACCCTCCCCTGGCAGAGCTTGAGTCTGTGCCCTCTTGTCCTGCTGCTGGTTGCCTGGGAGAAGAGACCAACCCCCACCTGACTCCAACCTCCTCTCAGGGAGTTGTTGCAGAGGGTGCTAAGGTCTCCCCTGAGCATCGCTTAACCCTGCGCCCGTCGCAAGTCTCTCCGAGACCACCACGAAGCAAGCAGTGCCCGAGGTCTCGCCCAGCACTCAGAGCGCTCCCCGCGCGCAGCG
>NW_008679517.1:49065-57198 GCF_000695815.1 Acanthisitta chloris | reverse complement strand
TATCTCATGGAGAGCTGGCGTAACCCCAGAACTGCCTCTTCCCCGGGCTCTCACCCTCCTGGTCTCTGTGAAATCTTCTTCACTGTTGGCTGTTCTCAGGGTAAGATTTAAAGTATGCGTTAAGCTGCTGAAAAAACATTCAGTTTTACACCTGGTGGTCCTGCTTTGTCTTGCTTCTTTTGGATCTTTAATAAAATTTAATAAAATCTGTGCAGCCAATTTCCTTGAACATGGCAATATTAATGTGTTCCTCACTCCTGCATCTGTACTTTTCTCCTCTAAAGTTCTTAATCCTCCAACAGGACTTAATCTCAGGTGTTGAACTCTTTCTCAGTAGCCAAACCAGACATAGCAGAGATCAGTCCATGGAATACAATAAATCCCAGCTGCAATGTGGAATAAAACTTCTGCTGGCACAACTCAGGGCAGCAGTGGGAAGGTGTAGGGATAAGATGGTGTGTTGAGGTGGCCTCAGCCATTCTGGTGCTCTGACATGGGGTGAATAGTTGGGTTGACAAAGCAGAGCCTTTTCTGCATGTAAAATCACAATGCAAAGGGTTGGTCTGGTCTGCAGGTTTGTCCGCTCTGTCCTGTGTCCAGGACAGATCAGGCCATTGCTTCAGGCTCCTGTGTGCCAAAGGGATAAACTGCCATCAGGTTTGTCAGCATTGGGAATGTGATGCTAGTTCCCAAGTTTCTGTGCACACCTGTGACAAAGCCCTTCACAGCCAACATCTTTCCCATCTAGGGAAGAACATGTACTTGTCTTCCCTCAAAGAGTATGTGCTAATTCCACTTGCAGCTAATTGGCCTTGACATCAAACCAATGATTTCCACAATAACTATTGATTCTGCAATGCTGTGTAATATCCTCATTCCTATTTGTAGCCTGCAAGTTAGAGCAGAGAAAAATGACTTTGAGGCTTTTCCAACTCTCTGTGTACCATCAGAAACAGCTTTCAGGTGTGTCAGATTGCAGCTGGTTCTAGGCAGGGGGTAAGAATTACTTACCCCTTTCTCCTTGTTGTTATTTACAGGTCTTGATTTATAAGTGAAGAACTTCCCATTGCTGGTGTGCAGTGGCAACCAGGAATATTCATGGCAGTGGTACCCAGTGCCCCTGCTCACCTGTGAGCTCTGAAATGGTTTCAGAATCTGGCTGTGTGGGTTCATCCCCTCTCAGTGCCCTTGTGAGGTTTTCTTCCTTTGATTAGGGATTTATCTCATGGCCGTGGCTGATACTGCAGCGTCCCTGAGCTGCCTCATTACAGACATAAAGGACACCCTAGGGATGGAGGATAAAGGGATCGAGGCCCGTGAGAGCTGTCATCTCCCTCCAGCTCTGCCACTGTTCTCTGGGAGAACTGGGTCAAGTTACTTCATGCTTCCCTACTTTATAATTATCCTCTGAGAATAATTATCCTGTCTTCCTTAATAAAGGGGCTTGTGATCTGTTCCTCTTGTCTGATTGAAGAAAACAGAAAATTGGTACAGATTTATAGGCAATTGGCTTGCCAGCAGAGAAATTCAGACATGATCAAGACAAAAGTTGGGACAGAGGAAAAGTCTTTTAAGCTGCCATGATCAACTGATTAAGGATTGAGAAAAACAGGTTGTGTCATTATAATAACCTCTTAAATGAGGTTATAAAACTATTCTTAAGGTAACAGATTTCCACCCATAGATAAATTCACAGCTGTCAGTATGTGAGTAAATGAAGGCTCGTGGCAACTTTTGCAAAGGAATAGTCACCTCTTACTGCTCTGCAGAGGAGCAGGATCCCTCCACCCTCCCTTTCTTGCTCCCTGTGTAACCAACCAGGGCCAAGATGAACAATTCAGTTAGTTCTTTCCCATCTCCTGGGTATTGTTGGAGCCTACCAGCAGTGTGTGATGAGAAGGAGCAGGCAGAGACACTCCTTTGTGCTGAAACACAACCAGAGGCATTCTTAGGGCCTCACATCCTGATAATTAAGCCTGTTCCAAGTATTAAATGGAAATACTTCCAACCCATATTGACACTGTGAAAAGTTGTGTTATAATTCCTGTTGGTTAATGTCTTAAGCAATGTTGATTAAACCCTAGAGTCAGCAAGTCGGTGTTCATTTGAACATGACAGCTGATTGCAGTCCCAAGGCACAGCCTTATCACCCTTTATTGCGTATTCAAATCATGATTTCCTCTGTCCATGTGAGGACCTTCACATGTGTTTATCAATTTCTTCACCACAATTTGGTTACTGTAATCTTTGAATCAGCTTGGCAGAGGAAGCTCAGAGTAATACTGCAGTGCCTTAGTACACATGCTCATCTAGCCACAGCCTTACATTGTCCCAGTATATTCTAGTGTCCAGTCACAGAAGTTAGTTTTAGTACCTCCTGCTTTAAGTGGCCTATGAGAGCCACAAGAACTCAGGAAGCAGCATATTTTCCCCTCTGACTCTAGAGAATCATTTTTTGTGTGTCGTATTTCTGTTTCCTTAACTGAACAGAGCCAAGTGTTTACCTCCCAATAAAGTTACTCTTTGATATTAGTAATACCAGTTGTACTAGATGATCATTGTAGGTCCCTTTGAACTATTCTATTCTATTCTATTCTATGCTATGCTATGCTATGCTATGCTATGCTATGCTATGCTATTCTATGCTATGCTATTCTAACTGCAGGTTGTACCTGAGCTAAAACCCACCTAAAAGGAGCAAGGAGGAATAGAAAGTTCTCCTACCTTGTAGTTCATGCCTAAATTTAATTATCATCACTCTAAAAGATAAACCGGAGTTTTGTGGGGTTTTATTAGCTGGTTAATTTGTTAATTGGTGCCATAATAAACCTCAAGGAAGCAGAGTGCTCAGACATAGCTATGCTAGGTGCAGTCTGTGATGAGAGTAAGGTCAAGGATAAATAAGAGAGATATAGATCAGGTCAGTGAGGAAAAGCAATATTACTCAGCAGTCTTGACAATTCTGCTCTCTACCTGTCTAATGACTGACTTTTCTTTAACAGTCCTACTCTAATCAACTGTCTCATCTCCAATACTGAGGAAAGGAAGCAGTGTACATTTTGCAAATCAAGGTGCTAAGTGACCACATCAGCCAGGGCTGCAGTTTTGCTTCCCCTCTTGCTTCACATCCACACAGCTCATGCAGCAGCAGAGACAGTGAGGGTTTCCATTCCTCCTCTTCTGAAGCTGACAAAGGGCTGAAAGAGGATGAGCTGCTACCTGAAGCCAGAGGCACTGGGACCAGCTGGACCACGTGGCCCAGCTGGTCTTGATGTGTGGGGCTCAACCACTTCCAGACCCTCTCTGACAGCATCCAAAGCTAATGGTCATTTTGCTTTCACTCTCTTTTGCTCTGGTGCCTGGATGTCTTGATAGTACATGCTCTTTCAGCCTGTGCTGCCAGCAATCCTCCACTTGACACGGCCACGTACACTCCTGCATCTGCATGAGGAACACCAGAGCCCTTGGCAGCTGCTTGTCCACACCATTTGTGTTTCCCTCCTCCCTGCAGACACAGAGTTCCTGAGCTGTACTGCTGGTGGCAGGACTGCCTAAAAGGCAGTTGGGACTTTCCAGAGCTTCCAGAGTGTGTTCATGTGCACAGCAGCCACTGTCACTGCAGACATCCCTGACCTGAGTGGCTCAGCCTAGGAGATAGCACAGGGAACATTGCTCATCTTTATCCTTAGAGGCCTTTTCTCAGTGCCTCATGAGGTTGCAGTGAAAAATCCCACAGCTAAGCAGCATTTCCCAACACTTGTTCCTTGCAGAATGCTGAGCTGTACCAGCTTGTCCAGCATTTGACGGGGTTGGTGAATACCAAACCGATAACAAACTGCTTTGTTTCTGTAGAAATGCAAATGAGCGTGTTGAAATGTGCTGCAGAAATGGCACAGCTGGGACTGCTGCACAATTGTGGTTTCACTAGAGATTTCCTTTTTTTTAAAGCACAGGTTCCTCTTCTCTGCACATCTTTTCTTCCTGTAGCTAAATATCCCCCAGTTTTGCTCGGTGCATGGAGTTCTCTCAGTGAGCGGCTCGGGGAGTGTGGCAGGAGAGGAGACTGCTCTGATTGATAAAACCAAGGCAGAGTGCTGTTTTCAAAGGGAGAGAGGAGCAAACAAGAGACAGACAGGCCAAGTCAGCTGCTGATATAACTCCCTTGAAGCTTATGGTTCAGTATCTGAAATTTAATCTTCTGGCTTGGGCTCTTGCTTGAGCTGTAAACTTGCTGAGATATTGCAGTGCTGGAGCAGTACCTTGTGCTAGCACCCTGCAAGCACAAAACACCTGAGAATTCCTGTGTTTGGTTCACAGATTCATAGATTGTTAAGGGATTGGAATGGAGCTTAGAGATCATCCAGCCCCAACCCCTGCCCTGGGCAGGGACACCTCCCACCAGAGCAGGTTGCTCAAGGCTCATCCAACCTGGCTGTGAACACTGCCAGGGTTGGGGCAGCCACAGCCTCCCTGGGCAACCTGGGCCAGTGTCTCACCACCCTCACAGGGAAAACTTCCCTCTTTCATTTTGTACCCATTACATGTACTTTGTACTTTAATGCTATGCCATGGATGCTGGAGAGTCTCTGCAGGCTTTGCTAGTGACACTTATTTTTTCCCTATGAGTGAGTTTAACCAACAACCCCAGAGTGACTGCCTTCCATCCCTGGAAATATTCCAGGCCAGGTTGGATGGGGCTTGGAGCAACCTGGGCTGGTGGGAATTGTCCCTGCCCATGGCAGAGGAGTTGGAACTAGATGTGCTATAAGGTTCCTTCCAGCCTAAACCATTGTGTGATTCTGTGATTCCAGCAGCTGCAGAGGTGATGGAGATGGGTGTTTGCTGGGATGCACGGGAGTGGGGCTGCCAGCCTGCTGGGGCTGTGTGAGCAGCCACAGGATACAGGGACTGCTGCCCTCCAGCTGCCTCTGCCTTGGACTGGTGGCTGGTTTTCCTCCCCTTTGGGAGCATGATGTGACTTGCCTGGAGTTAAAAATAAAGCACCCAGCAGTGCCAGCCTCAGCTCTTCTGCAAACACTGGTAAACTGATGTCTCTGTACGTGAGTGCTCGTGTGCTGCAGTAGGAGTGTGATGGGAGAGGAGGTTTGGGTGAAGGGCAGCACTGCCCCTGCTCTTCACTGTGGTGCAGACATGCAGCTGGTGTGGGACATGACTCACATTCACACTTTGCCCCAAAACAATTCCGATTCTGACTTGTCTGTGGTTTTCAGTCATTGTCAGCAGTGTGTATGGTTACACCTCAGCCCTGCCCTGGGTGCTGAGGCATGAGCTCATGCAGCACGCGATGCTGGGGCTGTGGTGTGGGGGCTGCATCCTGTCAAGTCGTTAAACTCAAGCCATCAGCCTCCCCCAAAAACAGGGATGGGTCTCCCTGGGGAGCAGGGAGCAGTGTCTGTGGGGAGCAGAGGTAGGGAGCCCTAGTTGGACACTGGCTGCAGCCACTGCACACACTGTCGCTCTTTGTATGGACCAGCAGTTCATCTTCCTAACTCCACTCTAACTGATCCTAAAATGGCCCCACATGATCAGTTGGGTCTAATACTCTGCCAAATCCTGCTGTAGACCCAATTGCCATTGAATGTTATTTCTGTGACAACTTCAGTAACTCACTCCAGTCATTTTGGAGGATGATCTTGGCCATGTTCCTTCCATGTTACTTATGCCAGTGTGTGCTCCCATGTTGTGCTTTCTGAGTTGTATGGGAGGGAAGGGGTGTCAGGTTTGCCCTTCCAGCTTCCGCTCACTCCCAACATGTTTTAACCTCTGTCAGTCTCCTGTAAGCAGACTTCCACAGCATGTCCCTGGGGGAAATCCTGGCCATGCCATGCAGGTGGATCTGGTGCTGCATTCTGGCGGAGAGGAGGGCTGTGGGTCATCCTGCCCTGCTTCCAGTGGCAGCTGGGGCTGGAATCTCCCCAGATTGCCTCTGCTGTGTACTTGTAAGTCATCTCATCCTAAAGGATGCCAGGTGGGTCTTGGTATGTCCTGGGGAAGCCTTACCTGCCCATGCAGTGGTGGGGACCAGCTCTACCCACAGCAACACATCACCTGTTTAAATGGCCAAAGCACAACACAGGCACTGGCTGCTCAGGGGTTGCAATTAGGGTAATGAATGCAATGAGTCTGATGAGGAGCAGCTGAGGGAGCTGAGCGTGTTTAGCCTGAAGAAAAGGAGGCTCAGAGGGATCTTCTGGTTCTCTACAACCACCTGAAAGGAAGGCGTATCCAGATGGGGATTGGCGTTTTCTCCCAGGTAACAAACAACAGGACGAGAGGAAACAGCCTTAACTTGTGCCAGAGGAGGTTCAGGTTGGATATTCTGGAGCATTCCTTCATAGAAATGGTTGTCAAGCCCTGACACAGCTGGCCAGGGCAGTGGTGGAGGCACCACTCCTGGAGGAATTTAAAAGACCTGTAGATGTGGCACTTGTGGATATGATTTAGTGGTGGTCTTGGTAGTGCTGGGGGAGTGGTTGGACTTGATGACCTTAGAGGTCTTTTCCAGTCTAAATGATTCTATGACTTGATGACTTTGCCACTAACTAGAATTTGGGGTGGCATGGCTGGGTGATGGAGCAATCAGAACTGGGTGGGGGTGTGTGAGCTCCCAGGCTGTGGGCTCACAACACCCTTCACTTTGCATGCTGCAGCCACAGGGCCCTTCTCCATCCCCTTCCCTATTCCCAGTGGATATATTTCTCACTATGCAAATTTCCAGAGGGCTCCATGGGACAGGACACAGCCAGCAGTGCTCCTCAGTGCCAGAGCAAATTCCAGCCCTGAGTTTGGTATTCCAGTTTGTGGAGTGTGGGAGCTTGAAGTGGTTTTCATCTTGGCATGAGCTGCTGGAGCACTGTGGTGAGCAAAGCAGCTGCCACATGCCTTTAGAAGGATCTTCTGTGCTGCAGAGCCCCTTCACCTGCCCCAAAACCCCTTCACCTGCCCCAAATCCCAGCTTTGTCCAAACCCAGCAGGAGTTTGCTGTGGAATAACGAGCCATTCAGTTCGGCTGTTGGCTGCACGACACAGAAACCAGACCTAAAAATAGGAGGATGTCTGACCCTGAAGTGAAGGATTTTTCACTTGTAACCCAGCCTGGCACCTACCCAGGGTGACATCATCCAGAGGGGAAGTTGGAAAAGCTTCCAAATTCGTTGCTTTCTGTGGAGAAGTGCTAAATGCTTGTGTCAGCAGATAATCAAGTGGCACATTTGCTGCGACCATGAATCAGGGGAAAGGGGGAATGGGGAAGGAAGGACCTAAAGAGAGAGGAAAAGGATTGGAGTCACATGTTGGAAAAGAGTTTTGGGAGCATTGTCTGTGTACAACTTGAGGGGAGATGATAAGTGCCTAAAAGGTCCCGTTCAGGCAGAGTCTGTCCTATAAAGATGACACTGCTCTTTCCTTTTAGGTGTGATAAAAGTCATTGAGCTACATTGAAGGTTCTGACCATCAACCCACTCAGTGGTGTCTGGGGTTATTAGTCACAGTTGTGGTTTGAGTCTGCATGATTTAGACTTATAAGTGCATGGCTACTGCTCAAGGTGCCCATGGAGGCATCCAAGCTGGTCAGGAACGGAGTGACCTCCCTTGGTTTCAGTTCACTGTTATTTGAAAGCAACTTTTCCCAGCTAATCTCCAGGGATTTGATCCAAATCTGCACTCACCTGGCATGGATGACCTTGCTATTGTTGTTCTAACACCCAATTGCTTGAATTCAGTTCTCATACTGCTGGGCTAAGCTGCTTTGTCTTCTTTAAAAATGAAAATTTGTATAAAATGTGGGTTTCCTCTGAAACTTGACATCTTTTCCCTCTGGATGCTGCCAGGCAAGTCCTGTGCTCATCCTGGAATGAGGACACCTTGCTGATGAGTGCAGGCTGGAATTCATAGCTCTGTTCAGATGATGAAAGCTAAGTGTGATATGGGATGTCTCCATTATCTGTTTTCCTTCTGCCTTTTGAGTTCTCATTACGTATTTATAATGCTGTTACAGCAAAGATACCTGAAGCACAACCGTGGGCAGTGTTTGGTCTCTGAGTCCCCAGTGAAGCTGGAAAAACTGCTGTTGCTGTGTAAACACTGTGTCAAGAGCTAATTTCATGCATACTG
>NW_008679517.1:0-49047 GCF_000695815.1 Acanthisitta chloris | reverse complement strand
TTTTACCATGTCGATGTAGACATTTGATAGGAGGCCAAATTATTTGGTTAGAGACTAAGAATAAGGTTAGGGATGCCAGTCCTTCCTTCTTGGGGTTTTAATGCCCTTAGTACATCACAGCAGTGAAACTTTTCCTACAGACAAGCTTGTTTATAGACATTTGCCACAGCAACGGGCACAGATGAGATGCTTCTCACTTCATCAGCCTTTGGGTAGGATCTGTCTGACTCAGCCTGAGGATATTTCTGGTTGTCTGCTGGGAAATGAAGTGGCTGTGGTTGCAAAGGTGTTTCACTGGCATTGGCTGAGCCCATGGAAGGTGGATGATAGCCCAGGCAGGGTCAAGAATTAACTTCCCATGCTAGGGTTAAGTATATGGCCCAGAGAGGAGCCTGAACAGTTTTCTGTGGTTTACCCAGTTCTTATGTGTAAGCTTGAAGCCTCTCTGACTGAGAGATGAATACTTGCAGCTAGGCTGTGAATCTTCTTTGCTTTTGATCCCTGATACTTGTTTTTAAGTACATCCCAACTGGAGAAGCAGTGTGAGCAGCAGGGACCTGAACCTGAACAGCTGGAATACATCTGGTGTACTCCAGCAGTGAGTGCCAGTCCTGCTGCAGAGCAGCTGCTCCAGTACAGACCCATCACTTCACAGAGCATTAGTGGAGCTGACAGACGTGAGAGTGAGCACACACTACAGCCAGCTCTTACTCCTGCAGGCAGAGCCCTTTATTTTTCCTTGCTCGTTGAGATGTTCTAGCAAACACTCGACTTCCTTGTCATCTTTAAACTATGTGGAGAGGTGGGGAGTTGCCTTTCACCAAAGCAAATGGACTTCTGCTTTGAAAAGCTCCTTCCTGCAGTTTTTGGCATGAGTGATCGCTCTGTTCCCCACAGCCCCTGAGCTTCATGAGACAGTAGTTTTGTACAAAGCCGTGTTTTTATGTGCGTAAGCTTTCAGAGCTGTGTCTCTCTGAAAACACGTCCCTAGATATCTGTCCTGTGGTTTTAGCAGGCAGAGTTGGAGATGGGGCTGATTTTGGAGGGAGTGGGCCTGGGGGCTGTGAGGTGGTGGCCAGAGGTGCTGGCAGACACGGTGATGGGCAGTGCTGCTGCACGTAGCATGAGTTGTCAGATAGCATTCAGATCGAAATATACTACATATTAAAACACAATTACAGCTTGAATTGGGACGTTTTGTGCATTTGCCATGGGGAGCTGTCCTTGATGAAACACTCACATGGAATCATAGAATTTTAGGGGTTGGAATGGAGCTCAGAGATCATCCAGCCCCAACCCCTGCCCTGGGCAGGGACACCTCCCACCAGAGCAGGTTGTTCAAGGCTTTATCCAACATGGCTGTGAACACTGCCAGGGTTGGGGCAGCCACAGCCTCCCTGAGCAACCTGGGACAGTGTCTCACCACCCTCACAGGGAAAACTTCTTCCTAATGTCTAGCCTAAATTTTCCCTCCTTCAATTTGAATCTGTTACCCCTTGTCCTGTCACTGCAGCTCCTAACCAACAGTCCCCCTCCAACTTCCCTGTAGGCCCTTCAGATACAGAAAGGCTGCTTTGAGGTCTCCACACAACCTTCTCTTCTCCAGGCTGAACAGCCCCAACTTCCTCAGCCTGTTTTTGTAGGGACATCCCCTTCCCTGTGCTGAATCCTCATGTCCCCATCACACCAAGCAGACAGTCATATGTGAGAGAACTCACAGAGCAATGATTTTCCCCTCTCCAGTCACTGTTTTCCACCTGGATTTTTCTGCCATGCCTTTCTGGTAGTTAAATACAAACACTAATGCATTTATTTCAGGAGCAGAGCTTTGGGGCCCTGCCTGCCCTGTGCACACAGAGGTTAAAGCTAACACTGGCCACAGGGTCGGTTGCTCTCATGCTCAGTTTGAAAGGACTCAAGCATTGCATGTAAACATATGTTGGGAATGGCACTCGTGACAGCCACAGGGGCACTGTGTGGGCTCAGCCCTGCTGCAGATGGGCTCCCAGCTGGCCCCAGGCAGGCACTGGGAAAATCCCGGTGCCCTGAGGAAAGCCTAGACATCACAGAGGAACAGCAGGGCAGAGAGAGAATCTGCTCCTCTGCGGGGCAGCACTGACCTTTCTCATCTCTAAAGCATCTCTATCTCCCTTCATCAGGCATCAGAGCCTCTGGGCTCCTTTGGGAGGCTCACAGAGACTGTGCTGAGGTGTCTCTTCCCTCTGTCCTGGCTCCTGGTAGTGGAGCAAAAGGACAGGTTTTGGCTGAGGACGTGGAGAGCAGATCCTGTTCACACAAAGTGGGTAACAAAGACTTCAGTTGAAAGGGGAGGAAGAAAAAACCTGTCTGCATTTAAATCAGCCTAATTAAAGTGGCTTTTTGCAGGGCCTGGCAGGCACTGCATTGCCTGCCCAAAGTGATTTGTGCAATTACAGTCTTTTGTGTGTGTCTGGTGGAGTTTTTTCTTACCTCACTCATTTATGGGACAACCACCTACGTGCAAACCGTGATTGTAAGGTTAGAAATAAGGGGTTGGATTCTCACCTCCTCTAAGGAGTGGAGTAAATGGGCAAAGCTCTGCTGATTTACACCTGCTGGGGCTTTGGGTGCCTGGAAATAGCTTAGCAAGTGTAAAAGAGGGGAAAAAACGGTTTCTCCATCCATCTGGAACACATTGCATCCATCAGGGGAAGGAGAGGCATTTGTGAGAGTGAATGCTTCATTTGTCAGTGTATGAGCTATTGAAAAGCCTGGATGTGGCTGGGATAATTATAACCGAGATTAGTCTGCTTGGATTGGAAAAGTAACAACAATCCTAATTCTACTAAATGCACTGAAATTTATTGTCTATTTATTTCACACCCTTTCCTATGGCAGAGGATCAGATAGATTTATGGAGGTGCAATTTCGTCATCTAAATACTTAGGAGTTCATCTGCTCAGCCCCTGAGCTGCTCTGGTTATCTTCACTGTCAGTGCTTGGAGGCGTGGGAACTGGGAATGCAGATAGGAACACCAGGAGACACAGACCAAAAATCAGGTGGAGTCTGTCACTCTCCCTCTTCCTGCTTTGCAGGTGAGAAGTACCTGGGCTTTGTAGGTAACTTCAGCTGTTGGTGGGAAGGAAAAGACCCTTGATGAGAAGGGAACAAAGTTCCTTCCATCATCTCTTTAGGAGTTCCCTATTTTTTCTCTTCCCAGCATATCTGTGAGGGTTTTTTCTGTGTCCTTCCTCATCCCTGGCAGTGTACAAGGCCAGGCTGGATGGGGTTCTGAGCAACCTGGGCTAGTGGAAGGTGTGCCTGCCCGTGGCAGGGAGTTGGAACTAGATGGTCTATAAGATCCCTTCCTACCCAAAGCATTCCATGATTCTCTGTAAGGAGAGGTAATATGTGTTCAGAAATTCCCCATGCAGGGAAGGTCAGAGCAGTGAGTGCATGTTTGGAGTACTGACTGCAGTTTCCCTGTGCCAAGCCATGGAAATCACCTGTCCATCACAGAGCCTTATCAAAACTGAAAACCTCTGCTGGAAGCAGGAAAAGCAGCATGAGAAGGAAATCCCTTTGGGACAATAGAGGCTTTGTAAAGAACAAAGGTTATCTAGGATCTGTGAAAATGAAGGCAGCAAAGGAGCAGAGCTCTGAGCCTGGAAACCCTTTTGCTGCCATCATTTACTATTAGAGGAAAATGCCTGGGCTGGGGTTTAATAAGTGTTGCTGGCCTTTATAGTAATAAGTTCATAACTGCTGGGCCTGTCTGCATTTGTGGCTTTATGAGCTGTGCTGCCTTTTAGCTCAATATACTCTTTTCTTACCACAAAAGTCAGAATCTTTTCCAGTGCAGCAGGAGCTGAAACACACAGCCTTGATTTCCTGTTCAGCTCTAAAGCACCGTGGGATTTTAGAGTTTTTACAAGCACACACAAAACCCCAGACAGCAAACCCTGAAAGGTGAAAATAATGGTCCAAAGAAGACAGAAGGAAAATCTCCTTTGATTCCTCTTGAGTCAGGATTTTAGTCCAAGGGGTTCGTAGCACTCTAAGCCTTCATGCTTCAAGACACCAGCCAAATTCTCCCTAATAAAATTCAAAAGGCAATTTTCCTTCAGGGCACAAATTCTAATATAAAATCTCCCACATTTTCCTAAAGCACTGTCAGAACTGGCCACTGTTGAAAGTGGAATACACAATTAGCTCAGGCTGCCTGTCTGAACCAGCGTGGCAGCTCTGGCTGCTACACCTTCCCAGAGGAGCACAGGGGAGAGGTGTCTTGTCACCAGTCCTGCTGTGCTGTCACTGGGAGGGCACCAGCTCAGCTGGGTCAGCTCATCAGGGAGGCAAGAGGGGAAGAGGGGTCTGGGTGTGTGCTTGGGGGTGTATCAGGAAGCCTCAGTGCCTTGGCTGCTCAAGCAGTATCTTTATATTCCCATGCTCTCACCTCCTGTGCTGCCATCCCTGTCTGCCCCTCACCTTGGTGTCTGACTCACATTTCTCCGTACACCCAAGTCCTGGAGAGTTTGATGGGGTGGGACTGGTTGTTTATTAGGGAACATCAGTGCTTTCTAGCCTACGAGCTACAAAACAGTTGTCCTGAGAAAACTGAAGGTGGGAATCTTTGGGAAAATACTGGGACATCAACACAAAATATACCTCCCTTCCTCCAGAGCAGAGCTAGTGCCCTCTGTGCCAGCTCTGCTCCACATTCAACCCTGCTGTAGGCAGGTCATTGAACCTGGGAGCCCACAGCCTCTCCAGGAGTTAGGAAATTAAAGTGACTTCCTGAGGTCTTTGTATCTCACTGGTTTCCTGCTGCAGCCTTGGCAAAAATTACTCCAGTGAGGTATCTGGCAGCAGGAGGCAGGTTCAGGAGTGGCTGTGGCTCATGCTGCCAGCTGTGCAGCAGCTGTGGAGGAGGGAGCATTGCCATCTGTACGTGGCAGCCTCGTCAGGCTGGAGAGCCATGTGCAGGTCTGCTCCATCTCCAGCTGAAACCAGTGGGAGCCTTTCCCGTCACTCCTGAAGAGCTGGAAAAGGTCTTGCACCTCCCACATATATCATTTTCTTCCTGTTTTGTTTTTTATTACTTATAAAACATCACACACCCCAGTCACAAGAGGCAGAGGCGTTCCTGAAATCCTGACCTGGGATCGCTTTCAGCTATGAAAAATGCTGTGGCAATATTCGTGCTGTGTCTTGGAAGAGTATTTTCATGCCATGTAAACACAGGGTGCCTTAGAAGTTGCTCTTGGAAGGCTTTGGGAAGCATATTACAGGGCATGTTAAATGGAATGGTCACAGAGGGCAGGATGGAATAACCTCCTCAGCTTCCATCAGTGCCTTGAAGCCTCTGTTCCAGCTGCAGTGAACATTACTTAGCTCCAAACTTCTTCTGCCACCCTCCTCCCACACCCTTATGTACTTCTATGGCTGTTCTCAAGAGCTTTGTCCCTGCCAGAGCTCAGCCTCTTACCAAGAGGAAAAGACAATTAAGAGGAAGCAGTGGAGTTTGCCATATAAACGTTTAAAACTTACCCAGGCTGAATAATAATGCAGAGCCTTGTTCCATCCAGACAGATGCTTCCTGGATCGAAAGGAGCGACTGGATCTGATGGGAATGGATAAGCAGCTTTGCAGCTCCCAGTTCCTGCAGCTCAGGTCCCAGGTGTTGTCCCAGTGTCTGTCCCATGGGTCACTGTGCTGTCATGCAGGGTCACTCGGGGGGCTCAAGGACAGGGTTTGTGAGCAGCCCAAATCCTGCTTGTTGAGGCATCTCGATGGAGACCTCTGTCCCAATCCCAGCATGGTGCTGCTCATGCCAGGTTCAATAAAGGCACATCAGCAGTGCCAGCAGCTCCAGCTGTCTCCTGATGCCAGCATGCTGCTGGCTGCCTGCTCTTGGGCAGTGCCCAACATCATGTACCCTTGTCCTGGGAGCAGAGGTCATCTCTGGGTGGCTCAGGGCACAAATTGAAAACATCCCTCAATCCCCTCTCTGATGCTGGCACTGTGCCCATGCCTGCCCTACTTCCCAGGTCACCTGCTGCACAGGTTGACATTGCTGAGTAGAGACCTCCTTGCTGATGGCTAAGCTGTTCCCACCTAGTCCCTTTGGGATGGTGTGAGGACATCTCACAGATATCCCTTCCCAGGAAAACCAAGGATACTGTGACCCCAGTGCCTCAGGGATAGGCTGTGTCCACACTCCTGACTTTATCTGAGGAATGAGTCTGTGGTACGAGCTTGAGGGAAAGGTGTAGGAAGAGGTTTTGGGGAAAAGCAAACCTGGGCTCTGTAGGTGAAGAGGAATCTGGGGCTGGAAGCAGAGTACTGGACCAGCCCAGCCTGTGCTCCAGGGCCCTGCTACACTCCCAGCCAAACCCACACACACGGCCAGGTGGGTTTTATCCAAGAGAGCTGTGCTCAAGGAAAAACAGACTGAAAAGCTGCAGTGCCTGTTCCAGCTCATGTGCACCAGTGTTTTCTGAATGGAAAAGTCCACAGTCCTGTGGGAGTGGCTGGAGAGAAACCCCATCCCATAGCCCTCTGCAGGGGCACTGCAAGCAGCGTCTGTATCCACACTGCCCTGACCAGTTAGCACACATCCCAGGTGGCCATCATCTGGGAAGAGGCTCATTGCCAAGTAAATCCAGGAGCTGCTGTCTTTACAGGAAACTCCTAGAGGACTGATGAGGCAGTAAAACAACAGTTTTTCTATTGCAATTGCTCTGCAGGGAATTTGGTCAGATCGCTGCCTTGCAATGCATAGGACGTTTGCCTATAGAAATCCTTGAGAGTGTGATAGAATTTAATCAATCCCATTTGTTTGGATGGAGACCCAGCCCAGATCTCTGTGGCAGATGCCCAGGAAATGCTGGAGGCAGCAAAACCTGTTAAAGAAAGCTATGTGTGGCCTCATGAACAGAATACACTGAATGTGCCTTTTTTTCACGCTGTCAACCCCTCCCCTTACTACATCTGAGGTGTGTGCAGGCTTCACTCATCCTGTCACTTTCCCCTTTTTCATTCCCTTCTCTCTCTCTCTTTGTCCCAGATTCCTGTTTTTATTTCTTTGTTTCTTTATGTGTGTGCCTTGCCTTCTTATCCCTCACTCTGTGCTGGGAGGCAAGAAAAGGCAATTGCACATGGCAGGGCTGGTCGCTGTGGGTCCCTGGCACTGGGCACAGGGTGAACGTGCTGAGGGTCCTGGTGGGCTCCCAGGGATGCTGTGCCTTGTGTTGTCCCTTCAGGAACACGTGCCAGGATGCAGAATGAGCCCCCCACCAGCAATGGGCTGAGCAAGTGGGTCCTGACTTTGAAGTTAACACCAGGCACACAAAGCCCAAATGAGTTCCTAATGATCTGTGTTGTTTTAAAGGAGTTTTGCTTCTAAATTAGTGACTTTCTTGGGCATGTTTGTTACTCCCTTTGAAAACTCTCAGCTCTGCTGCATGTCCAAGATGTCCACAATCAACAGATCGTGATGAACAACCTATTGACACAGTAATGCAGGGACTGTGATTGGACTGTGTGTTTATTGGACTGGAGATACAGACAACATGGGAATATGAAGATCTGCTGTTAGTTTAGGCTTCTCCTCTGTCTGGTTCAGCCAGCTGTCCTTCCAAATAACAGAGAAGTTTCTTGTAGTTATAGGAGACTGGAGAGAAGTTTATTCTCTTGGTTTATCTGCCCCAAGTTTGCAGTTTGCTCACCAACCACGTGTTTGCCATCACTTTCACTGCTTCCTCATGGCAGCCAATTCTTTTTCTCCCTTTATTTTCTGGATCTTTTGTACAATAAGATAAATGAGGACCTTACCAAAGGCACAGCACTACTGTAAAACCACAGGAGGGCTCAGCACAGGGTAGGTACTCCCTGGAGTGGCCAGGCTTGTGGAGAAGACAGGCCACATGGTTGGCACTATGTTGTCAAGCTTGTTTCAGGAGACAATGTGGGAGAAGTGTCCTTAATAGTGAGATTGCTGGGCCTGCTTTCCAAGTCACTGCTGTCTCCACATCCAGCACATGCCATGGAGTTGGGACATCTGGCAGTGATTGCCTATCTGCAAATTATAATTACTGGGACAGAAAAAACCCAACCCTGAGCCAAATCTTAGTCTTATCTGCTGGGATTCTTAAAGAAAAGGCACAAAACCTCCTGAATAATCCCCCCAGGAGATGAAATATGGTATTTAACCTCTTCCTAAAATAGCTAGGACTCAAGAAGCACCTGAGTGTTGTCACTTTGTCTCGCAGAGTGTTTGCATAAAGCATCCTCTGGTGATTTTGGTAGTGCAGACAGTGCCAGGATGTTGCAGAGTGTTAGAGAGGAAATAGCATCAGAACAAGTGAAACAAGCAGATAACTGAGCCTTGCTTTTCCTGTCATAAGCTGGTCTGGTGCACTGACAGGCAAATACCTGAGGAGGAAAACAGTTGGTGCTGTGGAGAGACTTGATGAAGATTGGTCCATCCTTATGGGAAAATCCTAGGGATTTCAGACATGCCATCCAAATCTTGCTTCTCCTGTCACTTACAGGCTGCAGCCCAGATTGTCTCATTTCAGAGACTGATACCTACACTGGGCTGGAGCTGGAAATGAAGGAAGCACTTCCTTCCTTAAAGGGCTTCTCTGTCCCTCCTCTCCCCTCCTAGCGGGACATAAGCTCCTGTAGATTGAACCTGACAGCATTCCTTGGGCTCTGCCTTCCTGCCTGTTTTTTCTGGACATCTGTGGGCTCCCAGGGCCAGCACACCATGTGTGAAAGCCTCTGAAAACCTCGTCTGTGCTACTGGATGCTGGGGAGCATCACTTTGGCTAGACAGCCTTTCCCAGGCTGCATCCTGCTTGCAGCATCCAACTCCCCATGGGAACAAGCTCTAATTCTGTGTTCTCCAGCAGAGCAGCAGGTCCCAGGTCCTGGAGCCACCGTTCCAGTAGATGGCATCACAGACAGTGCATTCCTCTGCCAGACCCGGCTCCAAGGACGGTTTCTCCACAGTCCCATTCCCCAGCAACTCTGGAGCAGACATTCCTTAAGAAAGCAAACTCCTTAAAGCAGTTGAATGTTAAAAAAACCCCAAGCCGTGCATTGCTTTGCCTTTGCTCTAGCATTAAGTGACACATCCCATGCCATAGACCAGCGTGGTGTCTGGTTTTCCACCCAGCAGTAGGGTGCCTCCTGTTCCTGCCTTTTGCCTTCCTTTGGCCATTCAGTCATAATCTCACCTGAAAAATGCATTTTAAAAAATCATTATAGACCTTCGGGTGCAGGTTTGGATGTCTGAATTTAATTTACTTTATATACACATCTGTAATTTTTGCATAGGAAGATTAAAGTAATTTAATCTATTTCTTTCTTTCTTTATAAACTGTGAATCGACCTGATAGTTGTAGGAGGTCATTGATCCCCTGGGCCTGAAGAAATCCTTGTTCTTGACTCCAACCTGTAGGATTTCCCAGGACCAGCAGGCTTATCACTCTGTGAGACTCCAGCTGACACATCACACTTAAAATCCATTTACTGCCACTTCACATATTTAAAATTTGATCACTGACTCACCATAATTTCTGATCTCTTTGGGAGTATTCCAAATTCAGGTTGCCTGCATTAGGAGAAGGAGGTCAGGAGCAGTGGGTGAGTATGGGAGGAGGGAACATATGTGTAGTTTTTGCTTTTAAACTCAGACCCCTGTGACTTTTAAATGTAATTATCATAACATACCTTGCCCTTGGGAAGTGCATTTCAGCTGCCTCCCAGTGCTTGCATGAGCCAGTAGACTTAGCAGGATTTTATGGATCTCTTTTCAATTAAAAGGAAGGAGCTGGACTTTCTTCCTGCTGGGTTTGTCTTCTGCTCTATTTGTAAGCTCAAAATGCAAACCAGAATTATCTTCCCTTCTTTGCTAGGCTATAGATACCACATATACCTTGGGCACATGTACACATATACCTCACCTGCTCAAGGTGACCTTGACATCAGCCCAGGACAGGCAGGATTTGGCCTGTTAGGTGAGTTTTAAGGGAGGCAGCAGCATGTCAGGCAGCTCTGGCTGCCCTGAGCACACAGCCCTTGGGGTGTACCCTGGTGCTCCATAGCTGGAGGTCTTGCTGGAAAAGTCTGTGAAACTGCAGGATGTTTTTCTACCTTAAGACTTTTTTTTGTTGCAGAAGACCCTGCTAAGTGCAGAATCACTCCATCTCTGTGTTATTTCAGTTTTCTGAGGTTATTAAAAGCCCTGGAGTGATGGCAGGGTGCTGGATGGGGAGCACACAGCTCTGTGCAGGACCTTGTCTTGGACCAAGGTCCAGAGCTCAGTCTGGAAAGCAATACCAGGGCTTTGGGACTTCTGTCCTTGAACTGGAACAGAACCCTCAGTATTTTAACAACTGATCTGAATCTGAACCAAGGTGAAGGCAGAGAAATACTTAGTGGGTTATAGGGTAAGAATAGTGGTCTGGCTACAGAAAGCAAAGGTTGCAGAGGTCTGGTTGGCTCTCCCAAGAAAGATAGAAGTGGGGAGAGTTATAACACGGGTTCAGCACCTAGAAAAGGAGGTGTGCAGGGGTCTTGCTGTCTCTGCCTGCACACCTCAAGTCCCAGGCACAGCCCCAGTGCCCCTGCAGCCTGAGTAGGGCTGTACTCCTTAGCCTAGCAGGGCCTGCATCTCTCACACCACGACATAACCTGCTCCAGCATATATGGGTGTTAAGTGAAGGATGCTGCTACCTGTCACCAAACTCTTGCCTGTCCCTGGCCTAACTGAGCATTTGCAGTCAGGGCTCAACCTGAGCTGGAAGCCCAGGGAGGAAGGGACTGGGGTGACTCTTTAGTTTGCAATGGTCCTGGAGACTTCTGCTTTGAGAAAAGGGCAAGACTCCATGGACAGTCTCCCTTTTCATTTTGGTCATGGGTAAAGAGTGGCTGTTGCATAGCCATGAGAGATAACAAGGCTGTCCAGGACAGAAAGTCATGTGGTGGTGCTACATGTGCTCGAGAGGGTCTGGTGGCTGTGCAGGAGAACACACTACTGTGTGTCAGCTGCACATAGTGTCCTCCACCACTCAGAGCCTGGAGAACATGGTCATGCAGTTCAGGAGAAGCACAAATGGCATTTCTTGGTGTATTTCCAGGGGTGAGTTGCCAAGCCTACAAGCAGTCATGCTGGAGGATGGAGGGTTTGTCTGTCCCAGGCAGTTTCTGTGCTCAGAGCAAGGCCACTGCAAAACCCTTGTCTAACAGAGACATAACACAGAGCTTTGCTGCAGCTCAGGAAAGAAAAGCAAATCGGCATGAGGATAATGCATTTGCTTAATGGATTAGATCTGAAAACAGGATTAAGCCTTCCTGAGGGCTTTGAGATGGCAAACAGAAAGCTCAGCCAGGCCAGTGGGTGTTCCTGTGGTGTGGTCATGTTGCACTGCTAAAGATGTTGTTGGCACTGGCAGCACCTTTCAGTGGGTGCTGGTGCCTTGGGGGACCCTCGAGGCTGCAGGGAGCTGTCAGGCTGATGCTCATCAGGGCCAGGACCAGCTGGGAGCCTCCAGATGTGCCTCTGGCCTGTGTCTTAGGTGGGAAGCAAACAGCATCCTCCAGGATGAGCAGTCTAGGGATACTCCTCTTAAAACATCCCCGTTGCAGAGGCGTGATGGGAGGGAATCATTCAAAATTTAGCCAATTTACATGGCTTTTATGGCACAAACTTAGCCCAGGATGCAAGTGGGGACAAATCTGCCAACACCAGTGACTAAATCCCTTTTAGAGGGGTGGAGCTGGACCATGTTCTCCAGGTGGGATGGTACCACTGTGCTGCACCATCTCACACAGTGCTGCCAGGGAAAAGTTTCCTTCCCAGAGAAAAATGATGAAAGGTGCCAGTCACTTTGTTACTGGATATCCTATTGCCTGGGAATGAGGTGAGCAGAGCTTGAGGAACAGGTGTTATCTTAAGAAGAGGGAATAGAGGAATGAAGTGGAGAGGAAACCAACCTGATGCTTTGCAAGAATGGATCAGTGTGTCTGGGGCCATTCAGGTGTTACCCTTAGTTACAGGAGCTGAAAATGGGAAGTAGAAGGGACCTCTCCAGGTGACATTTTATAACATAAAGATTTGTCAGGCCCCTGAAGTCTACAAAAAACACCCCATTAGTAATTTTTCTGAGAAAGGAAGGTGGACATGCCCTCAGAATGCTGCTGTGCCATGGTAAACCCTCTGTGCCAAACATATTCCTCATTTATAGCTTCAGAAAGGTTTACACAATAAAACACCTCACTTGACAATACCTGGGGACTTAATCCCAGTGACCAGACCACAGCCCTTAGCTCTCCCCTGCACTCCCAGGAGACAGGGAGAATTTGGCTTTGGATGTGCTGAGGAAGGAATGAATACATAAATAATCCATCCTGGTCAGTGCAATTCACCATTTATAGTCATGCAACAGAAATCCTGCATTCTGGTTCTCTGGGGGCTGTGGGGGCAGGGAGAGAGGAATCCTCTCCTTCCTTTGCCCCAGAGATGGGGCAAAGTCTGTCTGATGGAAAAAGCTAAAAGAAGCCTGTGCTCTGCAAAAGGCACAATGAAGCCACCCAACAGCACTTCGAGTTATCCTTGTCTAGTTTACACATTGTTCATATAAATATATATGAGCAGAAAGGGCAGAGGGACTTGGGTTTGTGCTGAGGCCATGTAAAGGCAGCAAAGGAGTCTGTTACTGGGCTCACAAAAAAATTGGCTGTTGCCCTGTGAGAGACAGGACTCAGTTCTTCATAGGTTTGGCCACTGGTTTTGAGGAAGGCTGGAAAATTCATCTCCTTGTGTCAGCAGAGACAGCACATTACCTGTCTGGAACACTGAGCATTGAGAGGGTGCTGCTTTACAATCTAATTTGAGCAATCTCTTTTCCATTTCAGATTGCTCAGAGCTTTCCACAAAGGTTTCCTCTGTAGTTGTGCCAGGGAGTGCAGTGAGGGGTAGGGGATGATGCAGAGCCAGATGGTTTGTGATGGGGCACCGAGAGCACAAGGACACATGGGGAAAGAGCTCTGCTTAGAGAACTTACACCTCCCTTCTTGTGTGTGTTATCAGGTGTTAGAGGTTTGTTATAAGGGGCTGGGATTGTCCTGCTCACTTAACTTTAGATAAACTTCTCAAAAATAACATTTAATGTCATCATTTAGTAAAAGAAACATCAGGTCATGTTTCTCTTTCAATCACACTTAACACTCTTGCAAAAGAGGAGCTTGTTTGAGCCTGTGAGATGCCTCTAGTTGGTTTTTTGGGCCTGTACATGTGTCCAGGTTCAGTTTATCTCAGCTAAAGTGGATTTCCTATGTTTTGTTTTTCCTATTCTTTTTTGAATGTCTAGTTTCTATCTGTGAAAAGAGCCATATGTGGCTGCTGCTCTTCTGTTAGACACGTGAAGATTTTACTCAGCTCATCTGTTTTCAGTGAAGCTCTTACACATTTGCTCAGCCTTAACAAAGCCTTAATCTTGCCCCTCACTGAATCTGTGCAGGGTTCAGTGTTCACCATAACTGCCTGGAATAGCCATAATACCAAATAAATTTGCTTGGTTCTCACCCTAATCCATTGGAGGCACAAAATGCAATCAGCAAGTAAGAGCTTCACTTCAAATAATTTCGTCCCATTGTCTGCCCCAAAGCTGGAGCTGAGCAAAGTCTCAGGGAAGAGATTGAATCTGGCAGCAGAGCTGTTGAAGGCACATCCCTGCTCCCTGCTGTGCTCCTTGAGGATGCATGTTCGGAGAGCAGGAGGCTTTAGCCACGAGAGCGATGTATTATCAGCCTTTGAATAGCCTCCAATGCTGTTCTCCTACAAAAACTGAGCGAAGGCTCTTTATCTAAAATCAGAATTGCATGAAAATTAGCTGGGGCCAGTGAAGTAGCATCTGTGTTATCTTTTTTCTAACCCTGCTTTGCCTCTCCTCATCTCAACATGTAAATCCTATCGCTAATGGGATTAATGGCACAGAAACCTCGGGAGCAAAATCTGTGGCTTTTGGAGGAATTTACAGTGGAGTTTTCTCAGGAAATCATTTCATTTCTGTTCAGGTTATTTAGCTGCTGCATGTTCCCCTGCAGCTGCTGGGCACCTCTGTTTTAGACCATTGCTGTACCAAAATCCTGTCTTTATCCTTGAATGAGATTGAATCATCTTCAGTCATAGAGTCATTGAATCTTAGACTCATTTAGGTTGGAAAAAACCCCAAAGTGTCCAAGCATTAACCCAGCACTGCCAAGCCCACCACTAAACCATGTACCCAAGTGCCACATCTACGTGCCTTTAAACCCCTCCAGAGAAGGTGACTGACTCCACCACTGCCCTGGGCAGCCTATCCCAATCTTCTCCTTAACCTTGTCTTTATTTCACAGAGAATTTGCAGCGTGTTTAGTTGTTTGGATATGGCTGCAGGCTCTCTCCTTTCTGGGGCTGCCAGCATGAGTGAAGTTATCTCATGCTAATGTGTTCACCTTAGAGCATCTTCTGTCTCTCCAGCTCCTGGCAACCTGATAGGCACATAATTAGTTTTACTCCCTCGGTGCTGTCTGCTCTCTGCTTGGTGGGTTGGGTATCTCTTTGCCGAGGTGATGGTTGCAGTGCTGTCCTCACTGGGCTCAAACCCTCTCTACCTTGCTTGTAAACTCATGCTATAGACTTATACATCAGGCAAGCAGGATTTAATCAGCTTCCAAATTCTAGTGTAAAGTCTCCACCTTCTACTAACTCAGGGCACACCTAGTTGCGCACAGTTCAGGACTCGATATCCTGGGTTAACACCAGTTACTGACTGGATTAACGTGGCCAGTTAAGGCTGTCTAAAATGATATTATTGTGGGCTGAAAAGCTCACAGATGTGGTGGCAGTGCTGTGGCGTGGCTCAGCAGTGGTGCAGGTGGCAGGGGGTGTCAGGAAGGGCTCTGCTGATCCCAGACTCCCCTTTCAGGCAGTGATTTAGGTTGAGAGAGGTGACCAGAGTGGTCATAAAATTACTGATAAGCTGCTCTCTCACAGTCTGGGGGGAAGCTGTATGGCCATAGTTGTGGGTGTGTTGTCACAGGTGCTGTGGCACCCAGACCAGAAGGGTTTGCACCATCAGACTTGTTGCAGCAAGTCAGGAGTTGGAGGTGAGGTGCTGCTGTGTGGCTGTGCTGAGCTTGGTTTGCTTCAGTTGTGAGCCAAATGAGATATTTTGAAGACAGGAAGCCTTTAGTTCAGACTGGTCTAAGTGTCACCTCACATGCTGCTTGGTGACACCCTGACTCATAACCACAGGCTCTTCCTGAGCTCACACATTTTCCTCCTTAACCCTACTCTTGAGCAACTGCTGCTCATACAGAGCCTCTCTCCTGCTCCTATGGTCAGGAGAGCAGAAGGGGTCTGCACATTTCCAGTTCTCCCCACAGATCTGTCTGTCTGTTGGGGGAAGTCAGGTTGGAGAGTGATCCCTTCCACCAGCTTCTGATGGAAAGACCAGCTGGGTGTCCAGGAGCATGTCTGGTCTGACCATGCTGGGGGCACCTGGAGCATTGACACCCACTGGGTTGTTCCTCAAAAATCAAGCTCTGACACCAGATTTAAATAAATGATGCACCAGCTTGTCAGTGCCTTAACTTTCCAAGCATGGCTGGTGCTTTTGGGACCTTGTTCCTCTTTGGAGGTCACTTTGGATTTTCCCTATGTCCTTCCAAGTATCTCCGGGTGGTTTAGAAACAGGAAGGGTTACTGAAGACAGCTGAAGGTCACAGCTGGGAGAAAAGGGATGACAGTTGTTTGAAAATACTTTTGTTGGTGTCTGGAGAGGCCTCAGGAGCAGTGACTTTGTGACTTTGCAAATGTGTTGCTTCTGGTTGGAGCTGGATGGAGACATCACCTACAGCAAACAGCTTTCTCCTGCCTCAGGCAGCATCCAGAGAACAAGAAAGGGCTATGTGCTTTGTCTTAAAGAAGTGCAGAAACAGGTGTTGCCAAAGGAGTGGAAAAAGTGAAGTCCAGTGCTTTCCGGGAAGAATGTCCTGTTTCCAATCCCTTCTTCATTTGGTGTTAAATAGTTGGATTAAAGTAGGTCAGTTCCTCCTAGGGCTGCAAAGGTGAGAAACAGAGGTGCAGACAAGAGCTGTGAGCCCTTCCCTGCTCAACCCTGACCTCCTGGACTCCTGGCATTTCAACCCTGTGGTCTCTTGAGCTCTGCTTTATTTTTCTGATCAGAGCTTTGCTTGGCCACAGCTGATGTACCAATGCTAAACACCGTTTCCTCGTGGCTGCTGGCAACAATGTGTGTTGTCTACTCTCTGTCCATCTATTGCAAGGTAACAATGACCTCTCTGCTCTACCCTTTGTACCCAAAGCAGGGCAGCAAATGGCTCAGCTCTTACTGCAGTGAAAGGCAGAATTCTCAGAAATTAGATATGCAAAAGGTATACAGGCTGTCCCCATCTCTTCTCCAGGCCATGGGGTTGGAGGGGACTATGGAAATAACAGTCCAGATCTATATCCCATCTATTTCTGAGTGCACAGCAGAATCTTACCTGGATTCATCCTTTGAAGTAACATGAATTCTACTTGGATGAAGAATCTAATTTAAAGTGCTGCAAGCTTTAGACAACACATTGATATTTTCAGCAGTTTCACCCCAAACAGTCATTAAAACTCTTTCTGATATGTTCTACACGTCTTTGTTTTAATTACAGCAAGATTGTAATCCATACTTTGGTTAAGTGCATTACACTTAGAAACTTAACACAATCAAAAGACCAATTGGTCATTACCTAAGTCCAATGTAATTAGCATTTGCAGAAGTCTTTTAATTGCGTGCCTGTCCTTCACAGCAGATGATGAGGGGAGTGAGGCCTTTCTCCCTTATGATGTTTAAATCAACACAAGCTCTATATTGTGTGTTCATAACTCATGAGCAGCTAAACCCCATTTGTAGAGGCTGGTCCAAAACTCCCAAACCCCAGACAGGTTCATGGTGCCACCTGTCCTCTCCCCAAACAGCTGACTTAGCTGGTCTAGTCCAGACCATGGTCAGTTCTGGTCAGATGTACACAGTGGGGTTTTTTGGTGGAAAGTGAAGCTTTAGGCCCAAGTCTGCTCCTCACCATCAGCTGAAAGCTTACTTTGGCCTTCTGTTGTGCCTGGATGCTCTTGTTGCATTCTTTGCTCTCATCATTATTCCAACTCAGTTGGGATTTCCATGTCCCACCTCAGTGGGACTTAGGACAGCAAAGCTCCCAGGGACAGTCATGGCTAGAGAGTGAGCCATGGGGAACAAGAGCAGTGGATATTGTCCTCCCTGCCAGCTAGATTCACTGAATGGTTTGGGTTGGAAGAGACCTTAAAGATCATCTAGTTCCAACCCCCTGGCATGATCAGGGACACCTCCCACTAGACCAGGTTGCCTGTGTCTCTGTATTGGGGGACACACCAGCTGTGCCCAAGGGTTGTGGGGTGAGCAGGGACAGCTCAGGGCTCCACAGGTTGTTGGGGGAACAGGGACAGCTCAGGGCTCCACAGGTTGTGGGGTGAGCAGGTACAGGCACCCACAGTGATGCAGTGGAAGCAGTTGAAGGATTGGCACTGTTTTTTTTTAGCCAAGCCGTGGCAGCAAGCTGTGCCTTTTATCACTGGCAGCCCCTAGATCTTCTCCAAAATTGCTTGTCTGCAGATAATGACGAATAGTCCCTTTATACCTAGTAACTGAAGAGTACTGGTGTCACCTCCCTGAGAAAAATCATCATCCCTCCTCGAGTTATGCTCCTTCTTCCATACATGGGCTGCATAATTCACTATGATTTTATTATCTCTCTGCACTCAGAACTACACCACATGGCTCTTCTGTAAGTGGTGAAGGTAAGAGGCTACACCAGCATGAATTTTCTTTAATAAGATTACACCATGATAATAGGCTACTAGAATAATTTAGCTCCTAATGATTTCGTTCTTCCTTGCTTCCACATGATCAAGGGCAATATGCATTAAAGTTGCAAGGGCTATTTGAATTATGCAGTGGTAAGTATATATTTTATCTAACAGCTGTAATATCCAAAGGGAATTTTTGTTTTTAATGGGTAGCACTTATTTGGTGTTGCCATTTTCCAGGCTCTCTGTGTAAGCACGTGCAGAAGTATGGGATTTCTGCAATATAGCAGTGGTGTTTTTTGTGGGAAAAATCCAAGTGTTGAAACATAATGCAGCCAACCAAGCTGTCTGGAAGGGGATCAACCTTGTAATACTTTAATCTGATTTAAAAAAAGAGAAGTAAAAATCGTAAATGATTTCTTCATGCAGATGAGTTGCCTAACATCAGGCATTCAAATTAGGAAACGTTGGCTCGACTCCCCTGGGGCCTCAGTTTCCCTTTCAGTAAAACAAATGAAAGAGTTGTTGGCACTTTCAAACCTGCCTCAGTGGGTATCCCAGCCGGTTTATTTTGCACCCTGGGAGCTCTGAGAGATTTAGTTCCCTAATGTTTGTAAAACTCTCTAAGATCTTTAAAGAAAGAGTGCAAAGTCTTACTTTAACATTCCCAGAGGCAGCTCTGGGTAACGGCTGTCACCTGGATTATATCCAGTCCTTGGAGAGCATAATGTTATCCATGATCCTACCTGGCACCAAAAGCTTTTAGCTTTCCATAGTAGAGTTGGCTTGACCTTCAGTGCTATCTGAACCTGCTCTGCCATGTACCAGCCTCCCTCCAATCTCTGCTCTTTTGGCCTAAATATGGCTTAACGTGACCTGATTTGAACAATAGCTCTTCAGTTTCACTTATATCAACATAGTTCCTGACACAAGTGGGGAGGGTGGAGGCCCAGTGCCACACTTCTATTAATCAGGGCTGGGTGTCACTTTGCAATTCAGAGATGGTTTGTGCAGACCAGAGCGGAAGGAAGCAGAGCTCTGTAATGAAAGACTTTTGAGGTTTGCTCTGAAAAGACTTGTCACCAATCATGACATGCCTCCCCACCCTATGGCTGGGCCTTTGTGCCTTGTGTAGTGTGGCCAAGAGGGCAGAATTCACACCAGCTGGTGAGTCGTGGCCAAAATTTTTCTCTTCTTCAAGGACCTCTCTGGATGCAAATGGCGAAAGGAGGGAGACAGATGTCCCTGCATCTCACAAAGCTTTGGAGTTACATAAAGGATATGAGGATCTGCAGCAGATGGTGTTTGGACTGGGATTGTTTGGTCTAAGGCAGCTCACTGTTGCCACTTGGGCATGGTGGTGGGCACTGTGGTTTTCGCTTGAGCATTGTGCGGGGCATGATAGTGCTTTTCACCAGGACATAGTGGTGTGGTGGGAAACTTCATCCAGGTGGGACTTCATGTTCAGGGTCAGATGGAGAGCACCAATGTTTCAAACACTGCCTTGCTGTGCTGGCTAGGAGAAGGGTTGTATAACCCAGTGCTGGGAAACTCATCAGCTGCCTGAGCTCTGCCTGCACTGGATCTCTCTATCCTT
Organism: Acanthisitta chloris; assembly: GCF_000695815.1. Lineage (NCBI taxonomy): Eukaryota > Metazoa > Chordata > Aves > Passeriformes > Acanthisittidae > Acanthisitta > Acanthisitta chloris. The sequence goes on along the minus strand of NW_008679517.1, from coordinate 29,574 downwards.
TTTCAGTAGATGGGAAATAGTAGCAGAATTTTTCCAGCTAGAGGAGGTGGTGGAGCTGGGGAGTCTGTGGAATGGGAAAGGATCCGGTGAGTTTTCCTTTGTGGTGGCAAAGGCTGTTAACCAGGAGGATTTAAGAGTGAGTTCTTCTGCAACTCCTCTGCCATTGACCCCGAGCTGAACCCTTGGGTTAGGATCTGAGTTTTCATTTGGGACTTACAGGCTTGCAAGCTAAATCAGAGCCCAGATGGCTTAGAAAAGCCCAGAGAGCTCCAACCTGAGAACAGCTCTTGCCATGAACGTTCCCATGCTCTTTCAACAGGCCGTGGCTGCTGTGCCAAGTGTGATTTCAGAGGAAGCTTGGAAAGAAAGTCCAGCCCCGTCTGTCATCTTTTTTTTTTCACAGAACTTCTGGTGCCTTTGCGATGGGCAGAATAGCAGAGAGAAAGAGCTTTTACAAAGCTCAGAGCTGGGCTGCTGTATGTCCTGCTTCCCTCCTTCCTAGGATGCATCCCCTTCCTCCATGAGTCACCCCACAGATGAGAATAAGAGACTTTCCAGGGCGAAGAGGACAAAACAGCAGAAGCTGGCTCTTGGGAGCTGTTGTGCCGTGGCCGTTTGTTCATGGCTCTGGAAGCATCTGTCATCTTTAGCCTGGGGAGTTCAATCCCAAAGAGCTCTGGCGTAGTCCAGGCTGAATTACTTCAGCGTGTTTGTATGCAGAGCTGCATGCTGTGCCGGGTGGCTCCCTGCCACCCCTCTCCAAAGGTGCATGTGCTTCAGGACTGAGGCAGTTTGCACGTATGTAAACATTCAGTGCCTGTGGGTGAGCCGCAAACTGCACCAGGCGCCACGTTAAAATATTGCCTGACATCTGCTGGGAGGGGTGGACGCTCCAGGGCTGCAGGATTTGCCTTGTGAGCAGTAAAACAAGGTGTCAGAGGAGTCAAACCTCTCCTGCTGTGGTGACACCTCTGTGTCTGGCCATGTCCCTGCACAAGTAGAGGAGGACACACACTAGGGAGATGTCTCTGCTCTGACATTGGCCTTGGAGTCCCCATGGGCTGGGAAGGGGCGTTGGGGACCTGATTGCTGCTCCTTGCTCTGGCATGGTGTTTTATGGCTCTGAAGACTTCAAAGGTGGCTTTGCAGATGTCCATCCAAGCCTTGTCTCAACACCCAGCTCAACAACCCTGCCTTGTACCAGGCCAGCACACCTTGGCTCTGAGCAAGCAGCCTCAGTGCTGCTTCATCCTCCTGCTGTGAGCCACTCGCTGGAAAACTTGTAATTAAAGTCAGATTATTGGTCTTGGCCCTTCTTGTTAGTGTTTTGATTTGGGGTTTTCTTTTTTTAAGTCCCTTTAAAATGCCTGGATAGATGATATCAAGGTTAATTTGTTTGTGATAGAGGAAACACTTTCACACAGTGGCTAAATGTTGTTGGAAAAGAGCAAAATTAATAGCTGCTCACTTAATCCTGATTAAACTGGCAGCCGGGAGATATTGATCAGTGTGTTCACAGCAAACTATCCCTCTCTAATGCTCAGGGTAAACAAGCCTGGGATTGTGGTTAGCTTAACCCTTCCCATCTTGGTAGCCTCATGCCCTGGGCAGGCACCTGAGCCAGAGCATCCTCCTGCTCCCTAGCAGAAGGGCTTTGCATGGAGTTAGCTCCATGGGGTATAGCCAGGCTGGCTTTACCCCAAAATCTCCTGGGATTGAAGAGCAGTCACTCAGGTCTGGGTGTCCCTGGGGAGCTCTCTCTTCTGGGGACCCTTGGTGCCCCCCACTCCCAGCCACAGCTGCAGCTGTCACATGGGTTCAGTGTTTCATAGAATCCAGAAAACCTGCCCTGAGAGAGTACCCAGAAAGTTAGCAGCAACTGGTTTGAGGGGGTTAAATCAAAATCAGGGCTCAGCCAGGGCAGGCCCCAGCTTGGACTTGCTCCCAGTTTGCTGATGTTACCAAATCCTGACACTTCCACTGCTGCTGGTCATTTTCCAGCCTATCCTTTTTATCCCTGGCACATGCTTTCTGGGGCTAGATAGCAGGATAAACCCCTCACACCTCCCAACCCACCTGTCTGATCGTGCTCTCACCTCTAAAATCACAAACCAGAAGCAATTTTGAGGCTGCCAGGAGAGGGAAGGAGGCACAACAGCCCCAGCTTTCCTGCTCAGGTGCTTTATTACTCTCACCAAACACATGTTTCACATTCCAGTCTGTGCATCCTTAATGAAGCCACTGCCAGGCTGGCTCCAAACAACACAAATTGCTCTGGGTTGGGTCTGCCTTCACTATTCACAAGGTCTCTGCATTTTTGCACCTCTGGCTGCTGCACTATGGTTGAGTTTCCTGTTTCCTCCACTGCCCGTGTTAACACAGAGCAGGTCTGGAAGTACCTAGAACTGTCTCGTCTGTCCAGGGAACGAGTGGGTGACATGACAAGGCAAGGATCAGCTTTCCAAAGGGCACCCAGAAATGTGCTTTCCGCAAGGAGATCGGTACTGCCAGGGCTCAGTTTTATCCTTGCCAAAAAATTCCGTGTGAAAGAGCACAACTCCTGCTGTTGGAGGTACCATGACCACAACTAGTAGCAGGTCTGGCCCAGAATTAATTCTTTATGGTAGATCTTGGTACTGATCCACCACTCAGAATTCTGGAAAACATCAGTGTTATTTCGTGAATGTCAGATAACAAACTATTTTTCCATGGGGCAAGTGGGAGACGGGGAAGGAAAGTGACCTCCCTGATACCTTGGGTAGCATCATTCCCAAAAAACAGCAGCTGGTTCTCCCCACCCCTCCCATCCTCATCCTTCCTCTGCTTCTCTATCCTGGTGCTCCTTTCACCTCACACGTGATGGGATGAGTGTTCCTCACCCTCCCAGGTATCCAAAGAAATATATTTCTCCAGCTGTTCCTCCTCATGGGACATGTGACAGTCCTGCAGGAACTACAGCCACTATTACAATTCCTGTCCTTGGGCAAGCAGGCTCAGGCTTCCTGTTTTCTTGTTACTTTTATTCCACCAAATGTTCCCTGTAGGTGCATCCACACAATAGCTGACTTTCAGCCCACACTTGCGTCCTCTGTGCTCCAGCCTGGATGATTGATTGCCTTTGGACAGCATCTCTCCAGGATGCTGATCTGCCTTTACCAAGTGCACTGGTGCTGATCACAGGGTCAGCTCATCCTCCTAGCATCCAACTTTATGAGGTACAAAGCCTTGGCAGATGAAACCCATCTGCCATAGCTGAGTGGAGTTGAGCTGTTTTACAGCTGAGGGAGCAAGTGTAAATCAAAATGGGAAAAGGGATGGAGTTCTGGCTGTGTTGCAGAGGTTATTCCCTTTTTCACATGGGTGAGAGCATTGTTGCTTCTGAGCTTGTCCCTTCAGGCTTTGCTGCCCTTCCTGGGGTCGATGGCATCACTCAGTTCTCCTTTGGGCACATGCCTAACTCCCAGAAACCAGTGTGTTGGCAAAGGTTCACTCTGCCACTCCCCAGGGGACTTGACTTCTGCAAGTGATCCTTCAGCATATTTGCCTTTGAATTTTCTTCATTCCAGCCTGGGCACGTTTGGGTTCTTTGTGCTGGCTGCTCACTCACTGAGCCCACTCGGGACTGACCGCAGCATTCTTGTGCTTTGTAGGATTCTTTCAAGTCCTGAGGAGGTGCCAGCTGAATCGTGGGAGTGTGTGCAGGCATCCAAAGGGCCTTCACGCCTCATTTTCATTGTTACCTCTGACCGATGAACAAGGTGCATTTTTTCCATAAGCCCTTCCAAGCCTTGGTCCTTTCTTCCATCTCCCACATGCTGCTTTACTGGTCTGAACAGCCATGTCTTAGGTCTTAGTATGTCCCAGGAGAACCACCAGTGAGTAAAATATCCTTAATTAACCTTAGTGAGTTATGCCTAAGAGCAAACTAGACCTACTGAGCTGCTGCTGCCTTTGGTCATCAGCTGCTCCCATTTGTGAAAAGAGAGGAGAGACAAGTGTTGGCTCCTCAGAAGTTAGAGTTTGATGCATTCCACAATGCTGCTGGAGGAGGCTGTGGATCTCCCATATCCCTGTCCCTTTTCTATCCTTTGGAGGAGGATGAGGAGCTTCCATACCCCAATCCCTTTTCTGTCCTTTGGAGGAGGATGAGGAGCTTCCATACCCCAATCCCTTTTCTATCCTTTGGAGGAAGCTGCAGATCTCCCATATCCCCATCCCTTTTTTATCCTTTGGTTTGCAAGACCCTTGCAGTTACTCATTTTGTCTCCTTCTTGCTTGGTTAAAAGCTGAACCAGGTGAAGCTGTAGGTGAAAAGCACTATAGGGGCAAAGTTGTTTTCTTGCTCAGATGGAAGAAGCATGGAAATTTGGGGTCACTCAAATCTCCGAGTGGGATAAGAGGTTCTTCTCTTGGGGTTACTTACCCCAAACAGCTTCCCTGTGGGAAACCTGGTCCTCTTCCTCTCTTCCACCTTGTGGGATAGAAACAGGGGTGGGAGATAGGAGGGTTTGGGCCAGCTGGATTGTGACTTGGACATATAAGTACATACCTGGGTCAGGGTGCAGACAGGGGATTATTTTAACATCTGGGGCAAAGAGAAATGCTCCCTTCTTTTATTGTTCTTCCTAGAGACATGGAGCCTAAGAGTTTTCATTGTTAAGTTACATATTTGTGCAGCCTTGAGGGTGGATCCCAGTTCCAGTTTATGTTTGTAAAATTCTGGTGGAGTCACAGTGTGGATTCCTTCAGAGTAAATGAGACCTAAGACAGTGGAAGGTGGTGGGTCCATTGGGTAGGATAGAGCTTTTGAGGGAAACTAAAGAGGCTGAATTATAAAGGCTGGAAAATAAAGATTCCTGAAGTTAGTGCATCATTTCTGTTTGTTTTACTCCTCTGCAATGTAACCAACACCACAGATCCCTCCTCTGCCTTGGGCAACACGTGTTTCACGGCCATTAAGAGAAAGCAGCTCAGTCTTTCATGTTCACAGCATGCTTTCATTTCCCCCTTCTTCGTCTCGCAGCCTCAGGATCACTGATATTATGACAGAACATGTTCAGTGCACAGAACTATTCAAAATGTAGCTCAGATGGTGCTGATGGGAGGCTGACATCTCCTGAATAATTTATTTGAACTGAAAAGATTTGTAACACTTCAGTGTTAGCAGGACTCTTCCTTTTAACTCTTTCTGAGGCAGCTGCTCATTGTGATTCACTTGTTTGGGCAAGAAGTGGCTCAGCCTGTTCGAGCTGGAGTTGGATGTCTCTGTCAGCCAAAGGGACAGTCAGAGTGTTCCTCATGGTCCTTTGGTGGCTGGAGGAAGGGGATCTCCAGAAAAACTCCAAAGGGAAGCTGGAAGAAGCAGTCACTAAGAGTTGGATTGCCCTTGCTTGGGAACAGCAAACTTTTTCCAGGGTGGAGGATTGAAACAGGCTGTAATTACTGGCTGCAAAATATTTACAGTAAGCAAGGAATGGCTGGCTACCTTTCATTCCTGGCAGCAGCTCCCTTCCTTGGGGGCAGTGACTGGAAGTACTTGCTCTGAGGAGTAGCTGCTCCCACCCTCCTGTCCAGGGAGAAGTAGCCCATGTGTTGCTGATCCAGGGATTTGCACAGAGTAGGTGAACCAGAAGGAGAACAGTCTGTGTGATCCTAATCCTAACAATTTGGATGTCTGTAAAGCACATTGGAGCCTTGAGAGTACATGCAAAAGGTGCCTAGGTGGGAAAAGGGGACTGGGAACATGCTTAGGTGGCACTCAGAATGTGGTTCCATCAGTGCTCTGCTTTTCATGCTCAGCACTCTGGAGGTATTTTTGCTCTACTTTATGCTTTTGTTAAGTTGCAATGCAGACTAATTGGTTTGTGCAAGGTCACAAAGAGATGATTAAACTTGGGTGTCAAACACAAATCTGTGTGGGGCTGCCATGACTGCTGCAGGGAGCTGTGCCATTAATGCGTGGGGTATGCATGACCAGTCCAACCAGTCAACAATTGGACTTAATCATCTTAGAGGTCTTTGATCTTAGAGTTTTTTTCCAACCTGAACAATTCTGTCATTCTTAGTATGGCTTTGCAGACCCAAGACTTGGTGCACTGGAAGGAAATCAGGGCCATTGCTTTATTGTATATTTAGCAGAAACTTTGTGCAGGGAACATCCTTGCACACCAGCAAACAAGAGAAAGTCATGCTAGCAGAAATGCAATCATGAAGCAGAGACCAGCTCTAGGGGTTTTTATCAGTTATATTCTTGGTATCAGTGTCGAAAGGCCAAGATCATTTCTGCGATGGTTATCTAAGAGAGCTCTTCCTCCCTCTCTTTTTTTAACATACAAGACATTACACAGAGAGTGACAAATCCTGCTTTCAGCTGTGAGGGACCAGCTCCCACTCAAGTCAAAGGAAGCTGCTCACAGGTGGTAGAGACCAGAATTTATCCTGTATTTTATAGCCAAATTTATCACTGTCGTTGCTGTGCCCACACCACGTGCCCCTCAGACAGCTGCTCCAGCCCAAAAGGGCTCAGTGCTGATTCCCTATCAACTTGTCCCTCCTGCCCTCTCACTTTTCTTCCTCTTACTACCAGTCATGACACTCATAGGGTTATTCCATTGCCTCTCAGCAATCCTCCAGGTTCCTACCAAAATGAGTTTAACCGTTTAGGTGAGACACAGTTTGTCCTTGAAGGACGCAAAATCTGTGCTGGGGAGAGGGAATGGAAGGACAGAAATCCTGCCTTTCCTGGTTTACAGATGAGGCCCTGCAACACAGAAGGTGAAACTGTGATGTTCTTGAAGTCAATGCCAAAACACATTTATGGCTCCCAGCTGGGCAGGGCATCATCCCAAACAGTTTGTGACTGATCCATCCTCCTTAGGGCTTGGCCACAGATTCATCCATCACACTGAATCTTCTCCCCACTTAATCTTGAAAGGACTGGAAACACCTCACTCTTCTGGGTCTGTTTTTTACCTCATGAAGATTTGAAGTGCTCACACAAAGGAGCAAAGTGGTGTTATTCTCATTTCTCAGCCAGTTCACAGAAGGGCCAAGTAATGTACCTGAGGTCACACACCAGGGCAGTGGCAGAGGCAAAAGTGGGTTCTCCATGTCCTCTGTTCCTTCCTGAACAAACCCAAATAGCAATAAAGTGAAACAGAGGTTCCTACCAGGAAAAATTGGATCAGGAGCTGCAGCAACTCAAGATCAACCATGGAGTCACTGTGGCTCAGTGAAGTTAATGACCTCTGCAAAACTGATATACTTTTGCATAACTAAATTCCAAGAAATATTTAAATCCTTATCCAAGACAGGAACTAGTAGGAGAGAAGAGACATAGTCTGAAGATGAAGTTCATCTGAACCCATCACCTAGCAGAACTTTGTCTTGTGAATAAATACACCCTAGAAATTAGTCCAATCAATTTTTCCCGTTGAAACAAGTTGTCTTCCTGCTTTATGTATCATTTGAAAGGAAGGTAATCAAATATAAATTTTCTTCCTCTACAGGGAAACAGGCATTCAAGTGCATATATGTGTCTGTGTGTATCCGTGTCTTGGGGATGGTGCTGACATCTGTGTAGGACATGTTGGACTGAGTCTGACTAACTTCAATAGCTGTTGGAGTGGAGACCAGCACTGATCTCCAACTTGGGGAAAATTCTCCTCCATTCCAGCTTCTTTGTGCATTAGCAATTGCTTTCAAATGTTTAAAACTCAATAACAGTTGCCAAACTCTGAGTAGCCTCCCAAGGAAAAACTCTTAACTTCTTGGGGTTTAGATGCCAAATATGTGGCTAAACTAAGCTTGATGATAGCTAAGGCTTGGTTTTGGGCAGATTGTGTGTCCCTGCACAAAGTTAGTGCCTGGAGTAGCCACACAGCTGGGATTGTGTCTGTGGAAATGTAAAAATATTAGTCTTAAAAGAGATTAATCTCTCCCACATTTCCTGCTATGGTAGGAGGTGATTTTCACATTGTTTTGTTCTTGTCTCTCTCAGTCCTCCTGCCTGAGAATCTCTTCTTGCAGTGATTTTGCAGCCTCATGTGTTATGTACAGATGAAAAAGAGTTGGTTGAGTAAGAGGTTTCTTGGTTTCAACCAGAAAAGAGATACATAAAGTCACTAGAAAGTGACTTCTACCAAGAAAGGCTCATATGTACCATAAAAGCAACCAGAAGGGTCTCTGAATGAGTTGTAACAGGACTGGCTGTGAGTAAACTCTTTGAATTTAAGACTTTATGTTTTAATGCCCAGGAAATACAAGTGCATACACACCTCGCTGGCTCTGCCAGCTTCCCACAACCTCTTTTACAACATGATGTGCAGTCTCAGGGTCACATAAAGTTGTCAGCCACAGGAGGATGTTTCCTGCAGCCCTGTCCCTGCAGCAGCAAAGCACATTGCATTGCTTCAAAACTGCAAGGAGAGGGTTATAAAATTATCATGCCTGTAAATTCCAGATGCAAACCATATGATTGCAAAGCCCTTCTCTCCATCCTTGTTTAAACTGACTCTCTCCTAAGCCTCCCCAACATCTGTCTGCCCTGGGAGTGCAGTTTTCCCTGTGCTTACTCACACGCTCAGTGTACACCTTGTGCTGGGACTAAAAGGTCTCTTGAAAAAAACATTATGCAGCTGATGAAGTGTTTGCTTAGGATTAGGTGCTGTGGCTAATATAAGCATTAAAAAATGTCTCTGGCCACTGTGTTGCAATGGCCTTATGTTTCCTCTGCTCTGAAGACGGATGTACATCTGGCTTGAGTGGCTTTTGTCCTATTCCCTGGGCACAAAAGAAAAAGGAATTCTGGGCTTTTAAGGATGGAAAGTTATGCAGCAGTGCTAAATATATCAGTATTCTTTGGACCTGAACTTACCAGGAACTTGTTCCAGCAACTTTTCCAGCATGAATGCAGAAGGGGCAAATTTGCTTGTAAGCATTTGGGGGTTTGTTTGGGTACAGGGAGGTGCATCCCCGTGGAGGGGAGGTGGCTCTGGGAGAGCTGAAGCACAGGGCTGGCCCTGGGAGCCTCCTCTCCTCTGCTGGGCTGAGCCCCTGCGAGCTGGGATGAGTCTCTGCTTCCCCAGCATGATCGAGTTACATGCCTTGAGCTTTGCCATAGTAGCAGAGGAAGGGAGAGTACAAAGGTTATGGAAAACAAAACATTAATTTTCTTGACCAGCTGTGTTACAAGCAAAGTGCAGCTTATTTATACCCACGGCATGGTGTCCATGAATCAGGGCTGCTCTCCAGCAAGGCATTTAATGAGAGCTATTAAATGACTTCACGATGTACTCATCGTAACCATCTGATAGAAACCAGTGCTCCCTCCGAGGACCAGGACTTTTCAACTGCAGCTTTTTATGCTGGGGGAAGGAGGTGTGGGGGGAAGCAAAGCCCTCAGCAGTGTCAGATGTGTTCTGCAAACCTCTCTGTGGGCACTCTGTGTCGGGAGGATCGATCGCATGGAGCTTACGGCTTTTAATTAGGGAGATGGACTGCTGACGTGAGGAGCCTCTGGGCTTATGTCGTGCACAGAGAAATACCTGAGCTGGCCTTGCCTCCATCTGCCAGCACAAATCACAGCATTGCTGGCAGAGGTGGGTGCTGCCCGTGGTGCATAAGGAATCCCAGACTGGTTTGGATTGGAAGAGACCTTAAGGACCATCTAGTTCCAACCCTTGCCATGAGCAGGGATACCTCCCACTAGCCCAAGTTTCCCAGGGCCTGGATCAGGAAGCCAGGTAGCTCCACAGCATCCATGCATTGTCTCCCACCCTTGCAAAACCAGGATGTGTTTGGTACTTGTGTGAATTCAAGCCAAAGAGATGGTACCTAATGCACTGTGGTATCCATGGGGCTCCATGCACTCTTGGGGCTGTGTGGGTGACCCTGAGGGCTCATCCCCATGGAAGGATGTGCAGGATACGTATCCAGATTTATCTACAGCCTTCTGGACTTTCCCCCTCCCAGATTTCCAGGCAGGTGAAGCTGCATCTGTTGTCTACACAGTGCCCCTGTGAGGGCTCCTTATCAAGAGCATACCCAAGCACAATTCTATTCACAGCCCTCTGGACATTCCCCCCTCCCAGATATCCAGGCAGGTGAAGCTGGAGCTGATGTCTACATAGAGCCTCTGTGAGGGCTTCTTTGTCAAAGGCAAACCCAAGCACTAAAATCACAGGGATGGCTAATTTATGTGGGAAGGTTTTCTAAGCGTCAATGGGGAGGGCATTGCTGCCCAGAGGGTTGCCCCTCTCCCAGTGCTTAATTGCTAATCAGAGGCTGGATTCAGCAGCTCCCATTCTCTGACACTTTCTGTCTCTGTCAATAAGACTGGAGAGGCTCTTTGCTTTGTAACGAAGATGTTTATCTTGCCCAAATTTGTGGGAAGCTGTAGGAGGTTGTCATTTCTTACTGAATAGATTTAATGGGGTAAACAGTTGCTCTTACTTAGTTTGCAGCCAGATTTTTCTGAATGGGGGCTGGGAGGAGGATTCCTTAATTAATCCTTTGGGAAAGTGGTTGGGATTCTGGCTTGTTGTTTGGGGTTTGTATCTAACAAGCATCTCCCAGATGCAGAGTAGTGAAACTCAGGTCCAAATGTCACCTTGCATTGCTGCATCTCTCTGATGGGTAATTTTTCTTCCTCCTTCAAGCCCCATTATCTGGGATGGAACAAGATTGTATTTAAGGTCCCTTCCAAGCCAAACCATTGTATGAGTTTATGATTTTTCCCCCCTCAAAGAAGGAAGTGCAAGTGCCCTGTCTTGAGGAGAAAACAGCTGTGTGTGAGGAAAATCATGTGTGTGCATGCCGGCATGGTTTAACATTGACTTAAGGCTTGTCTTCATCAGCAAATAATTTTCAGTAGAGCATGATATCACCATAGTATTTGCTGTGATCTGCTGATAATTACCTGAGAACCGCAGGTTACTCTGCATAAAGGTTAATTAAACATTTTTAGGCCCTTTTTTTGTATTATCTGGTTTCTCTGAATTCCCAGAGCTTCAGTATTCCCTGAACAGTATTTGCTGGGTTAGCTGCAAAAGCCCCAAAAGGGCTTAGTCTGGTTTCAGCATGCTGAAGTGTCAGTTTGCCGTGGGATAGAAGCTCCCACTAGCCACAGAGGCTCATGAAGTAACATCAGATTACAGTGATGTAGGCAGAGATAGCCTCACAAACTGGAAGTGCTCACAGACTGGAGGGAAATCTTTTCCAAAGTGCTTAGTCTGAGGCAGAAGATAAAAGGCTTCCAGCAAACGTGGCTGGAGCACCAAAATGATGTGTTATACCACTTTACTTCTAAAAGCTGAACAAGTGACTTCCAGAGATAGGAAATACACTGCAGTCCCTGGAGCCAGGACTCAGACCCAGTCAATGTCTGTGGATTGCCTCCAGCAATTATCCATAGTTATGTTTTGCAGTTCTAATTTCACAGAGTATCCCACGTTGTTTATAACTAGAGTTAAAACCAGGGGCAGCTGCTCAGCCAAGCCACTTGCCTGTGTTTTCCTGTGGGTGTTCTTTGTTTGCTTGTTTGTTGTGTAAGATTTTAAGGCTGCCTCATGCTAACCTGCTTGTCATCCACACAAATTGTTCTCCTGTAAATAACTGCTCCTCACCTTGCAGGTGTAAATTCCCTTGGGTCCCTTCAGGTGGGGAAGTAGCAGCAGGAGGCACACCTGCCCTCGTGTCCCTTCCTGCCTCAGGAGCTTTTCTCATCTTCATATTTATGCAACATCAAGGATAGATAAATCCCAACCAAATGAAATCAGAGTCCATGTCAAAAGCACAGTGTCTGGAAATCCAGGGCTTTGGATATAGGCATGTGGCAAATAGGCACCCATGGGGCACCCAGGAATGGCATCTTGAGGGAGGAATGCCAGGAAAATATCATCTGCATGCTAAAAGCAATGTACTTATGGAAGCCTGAAGTCTGTACCAGCCTAGAGCTGTTTTTAGTGATGTTAAATCAGGCAAAAAGTAGAAGTATAAAAAAGAGGAGTTTGGTAGAGTAAGCATGAAAGCAAATGCAGATCACAGGAAAATATTCTCACACCAGAATACCCAAAGTAACCAAGAGACATCCGAGAAGTTAGAGAAAACTCAGCTTATTGTCCTGGAGACTTCAGAGGGATATTTTAAGATATAGGCCTTAAAGACCATCTACTTCCAACCTCCTGCCATGGGCAGGGACGCCTTCCACTAGTCCAGGTTGCTCCAAGCCCCATCCAGCCTGGTTTTGGGATGGGCCATCCATACTTCTTTGGACAACCTGTGCCTCACCAGGAACTCACCATCTTTCAGTTTGAAACATCCTGTCAGCTTAAATGTCCTGTTCCCACTGTTGTATTAGGTCATTTTTAGCCTGTAGTGGCTAATTATTCAACTCAGATATATGCAGATTATTGCATCTGTAATGAGCTGCTCAAACAGCTTATACCGAATACATGTTGATGTTCATTGCTTTCTCAAGACATGCCCATTTGTATGGACTTTGGACAATTCCAAGCTGCCTTGATGTTTCCATCCATGTGAGAGTATGAACTGGGAGTGAGGTGCATAAACAGGCCTGGAGGAAGGTTTTCCATTAGCTGCAGGTAGTAATTTATGGTGGGAAAGCAAGAGGCAATTAAACTCCTTACATTGCTGAGCATTAATGTATAGTGCTGTAAGTCAGGACATTTCCTTTAATGTTTTACTTAATGAAGATGAAGTGTCTCTCTTTATGATGTAGTAAAGTCCTTTCCACACAAGGGCTTGGGTGGTTTGTTTCAAAAGATTCTTTATTATATTTATATACATTATACTTACATAGCACACACATTCCAAGCTACTGCTTCATTGTAGACTGAGAAAAAACCAGCAGAGAGGATTGATTAGCTCTCCACAGATTGCTCTGAATGCAATTTGAAGAGGTCTGGGTTATTGTTGGGTTGTTTTTAACTCCAAAGACAAACATCTCCACCCTGAAACGCCTTGCAAGAATTTAGCAATAAGTGCAGTCTACAGTCGTGGCTGTTCCACCTCCAGTCCAAACTGAGCCTTTGAAGTATTTCAGTAGTAGGTTTTCTCAAAGGTATCGAGCATGCTATGTAAATAAACTTCGTTTCAAGCCAGGCTGGGTTACAAAAGTAGCTGGTCCACAGCTAAAACCAGTATTCATTGTGCAAAGGATCAGTCTTTGCTTGAAGCCGATGCAAAGGGAGGAAACTAGTCTCAACCACAATGCTCAGATAAAAGCAAATACTACAGATACCAAGAAAGTAAAGCAGTTGCCATGCCACTGTTCTTGTTTATTTGGGGTTTTTCCTCCTCTGTTTTCAAACTGTGGGTCTTTTTTATTGATTCAATAGTTAAGAAATGTACCAAGCTCAGTCTGATCCGAAGAAATACAAAGCACCGTCTCTGAGCAGGAATTACAGCAGTGGGAGCTGAGCTGCTGCAGTAGCCTTACTGGTGCTGTGAGGGCATCATCAGAGATCATAGAATCCCAGACTGGTTTGGGTTGGAAGGGACCTTTAAGACCATCTTGTTCTGCCCCCTGCCAGGGACAGAGATCCCTTCCACTAGCCCAGGTTGCTCCAAGCCCAATCCAACCTGGCCTGGAACACTTCCAGGAATGGGGATCCAGTTCAGAAATGCAATTCTGTTCCATGACTTGCAGACTCTCAGTTTTCACAGAATCATTAAGGTTGGAAAAGACCTCTGAGATCATCCAGCCCAACCTATGACCACCATGTCAACTAGACCATAGCACTAAGTGCCATGTCCAGTCCCTTGAGAGAGTTCAAATACCTGCAGTGGAAAAACCTTGTGTGGTGTGGTGCACTGGAGGTGGAGGTGTCATTGCCTCTGTGCCCCAACAGCTGTCTTGGTCACTTTGCCCAGCCTGATCCTTATCTTCTAGGTCTTGGACCTCATGAAGAACTGACTCAGAAACCATCCTAACCCTTTGGGGATGAATGTGGCAGGGACTGAAAGCAGAGAGCTGGAGCAGTGGTGGCTGGTGCTGTTGTTCTGAGCAGGCAGGTGTGGAACAGACCAGTTGTGTTGGTGTCCTGATGATTTTGTGGTTCTGGGCTGTGGTTTGCACATGTGATAACAGCCAGCAATAAACTGCCATGGGGAAGATCTAGTCAGTCCCACACAACCTATTTGGATGTGGCCACAGTATTTATTAACCATTGTATTTATGAAAGTGGTAGCAGGGGACTGACAGAGAAGATGATGCTGGAGGATGTGCAAGCTCAGCACAGGACACAGACCTTACCTGAACTGAAACCAAATGCTTTACTGACCAAAGCCAAGTATTCATCAGTCAGTTGTTTCAAATTTCGGATTATTTATTTGACAACCTAGAGCAAAATCCCTGTTGGCTTGGCTGGAACTAGGTGTTTGACAAAACTCTTCAGCAGGGCCAAGGGTTGGTGCTGAGTCTGCACTAAGCACACAGCAAGTTGGACACACCAGCAGCCTTCATCTGAGGAGCTGTAACTCAAAGCTGGAAGGAAGTAGGTATAAACCTTGGCCTGTTCTCCATGTCCAAGCAGAGGGCTGAGCGCCAGGAGCGCTGGGGATCTAATCCTTACACTAACAATGTTAGTTGAGCATACTTTCCATAATCCATTCTTAAGCACAAACGTAGATGTGGTTTGACACCTTGAAAAATGTGCTTGCTGGCTCTCCTCAGCCCTGCCTGATACAAGGACCAGGTGGAAGAGAGCCAGGAAGAGGAGGAAGACGTTCCTGCAGTACTCATGTTTCCAGGGCAGGAGTGCTGCACGTTTCCTGCAGTGCTTCCAAAGAGCTTGAGATCCTTGGATGAAGCACAGGCCATAAATGCAGTATGTCTTCATTCTCTGAACAGCTTCCCATCTTTGTGAATGCAATCAGCAGAGGACATCCTGCCTTCCTCTGGAGGGAGGCAGCCTAGCCTCAGGTTTCCACTGCCAATTGAAGAACAGAAGGGATCCAACTTGGGCTTGTGCCTATTGCTGGTCCATGCAGGATTGTATTGGCTTTGGTTGGATTTGGGATCTCACTCCCTAACAGCCTCATACAGTGCCCTGGAGGCTGCAGGCTTGTGGCACAAGGCTTCCTTCATTACCTGCTCAGCTGCTCAGCAGAGCTGTTTTTTCATCTGTGAAGCAAAGCAAAAAGCAAAGCTGATCACCTTCACCACTCCATAGAATCATGGAATAGTTTGGGTTGGAAAGGACCTTAAAGCTCCTGCCATTCCACCCCCTGCCATGGGCAGGGACACCTTCCACTAGGCCAGGTTTCTCCAAACCCCATCCAAGCTGGCCTTGAACACTTCCAGGGATTGGTAAACTTATCTCCTAGGCAAACCAAGTCTCATCTCACTGTGGTCATGGAGGTGAAGATAGGCAGACATTCACAGCATGCAAATTTCCATAGAGAAGATTATGAAGGTCTCATTTACAGAATGGCTTAAGCAAATGAGCCACAATTTGGAATAACTGTAACAAATTTCTGCTGTATAAGGAGCAGCAGTTTCTGAGGAGCAGGCCTGAGTTATCTGGATGGGGTCTGCATGCTCAGGTGTCTCTGAGCCTTTTCAGAGGGCATAAATCATGCACTGGCTCAAAGCTTAGGCTGAACTCTTGGGGGTTAGTGCAAATATGTGTTCCCTTTTGTTATATCAGTTAATGGCATGTTTAGAAACAGGTGTGTTCCTGCTCTCCTTGAGCATAGTGAGGTTGGACATAATATCTGGCCTGGGAGAAGTCTGCCAGACCCCATACCATTGCCTTGTCCAGGATGAGCAGCTTTGCAAACAAAAATATAAAGTGTGCCTTATTAAAAATGTAGTTCATGCCTTATTTTTCCAGTGTAGGTGCTTTTTTGGCTCCTGACATGAGGAAGGTTTTGGAACAGGGAGGTGCTGGTTCCCAACATGTGTGTGAATTGGCTGTTCCTGCCCTTTGGAAGGAGAACTGGCTGTATGTGTGTCTGTCTGCTTGGGTTTCCTGGGAGTGGCACAGATAGCTCATAGTTTCATTCTCATTTAAAATTAAGGCTGATTTAGTGAGCAGCATCTGAAAGCAAACATTATTCTCCTCGGGGTAGCTCAGATTCTTCTTCGGTGAGAGACAGTCTCTTTGCTGTAACTCTGAGTGTCTTGTCTCAGGGGTTGTGTTATCAGTGCCAATCTGGCCTAATACTTTGTAAATCAAACTCCTCCAAACAGCATTTGAAATCTTAAATTCAGACTTATTTCATTTATAACCTACAAAGCTCTTTTCTTGCTAGTATCTGCACCTATCAGGATTCTGTGACTTAAATCTCCGTGACATGCTTTGCAAAGGCAGAATCCAGCATTGATTTTACTGAAAAATACATGTTTTATGGGGATTTTGTAAGCCATGTATTAAAGGAAAGCAATGAAATACTCTCTTAGACTAAGGTCTTTAAAGGTACCTAACAGAGTAAGACTCCTAAGCACCACTGAGCTTCACATTCAGCCCTTGAAATTAATCTTTCCCACTCCTGTGTGATATTAAGTCTGATTAACAGCTAATGCATTGGTTGCATTCGAGGTGCACATCTGTTTGTGTGTGTGCACAAAGCAAATATTTATGTCCCAATTCTTTCTCAGGGATGTTTAAAATGATTTTCTACTGAATTGAGGAAGGTCACCTGGCAAAGCCAAGCGGGTCATCAATAATTAATCCAAGCAGGCAGAGCTGAGTCTCACAGTGCTTGCAAACACCCTGTTAGACTGGAGAGTTTGGCAGAGCAGGGGCAGTTCTCAATTTGCTTTTGAGGGGGAGAGGGAGGTTTGCTGTTATTGGAAACAGCTGTGCTGTGCTCGCACTGCAGCACTAGGTGCATCCATATGTACAGTCAGAGCTTCTGGTCCCCCAGTCCACCCCCATCCAGCCTGGAGGTCACTGCTCTTACACCAGCACTCCTGGCGTCCATGGGTCACGTCCACCCTGTGCTCACAGGCTGCAGTAACACAAGAGGTAGGATTTATCTCACTTAACTTTTTCTAAACTTTGTGAAAAGTTAGACAGATTCTTTACACCTAACTTTGGCTGTCCAAGAATTGGCCCTGGGGTATGAGCTTGTCATCTGGTTGAAATAGAGTCAGCAGGGGAAAAAAATCTTCTCTTCCAGAGGATGTTTCCCATCCAAACCTGTTATCTCAGAAGATGGGATGAACATGAAATGTGTAAGAAGGGGAACAGAACTGGGGAAGGGGCTGGAGCACAAGTGTGATGAGGAGAGGCTGAGGGAGCTGTGGGTGGTCAGCCTGGAGAAGAGGAGGCTCAGGGGGGATCTCACCACTGTCTACAACTCCCTGTCAGGAGGATGCAGACAGGTGTGAGTTGGACTCTTCTCCCAAATAACAAGTGACAGGACAAGAGGAAACAGCCTCAAATTGTGACAGGAGAGGTTTAGATTGGAGATTAGGAAACATTTCTTCATGGAAAAGGTTGTCAGGCATTTGGAACAGGCTGCCTAGGGCAGTGGTGGAGTTCCTGTCCCTGAAGGGATTTAAAAGCTGTGTAGATGTGGCACCTGGAGACCCAATGGTGGGCTTGGCAGTGCTGGGGAATGGTTGAGCACTATGATCCTAGAGGCCTTTCAGACCTCAATGATTCTATGACACCTAAATGACTCTGTGATTCTACACATACTCTTCCCTTTCCCCTTGGAGGGACCTGCCTGCCCTGAGGAAAAGGCTCCTGAAGAGGTTCAGGTGATCAGCCTGGGCAAAGCATCTTGCTTTTGGTCAGACAACACTGGGTGAAATGGGTCTGGGCCAGCACGATGGGAAAACCTAAAGTGTCTGAGGGGTAAACATGCACCTCTGCGATGGCAGAAGCATTTTGTGCTCTCAAAATCTGGTTTCCTCCTAGCTGTTTCAGTTGGCCTGAGAAAGTCTTTTGCACAAATGTTACCAATACACCCCATCACTGCATAAGATGCATTGAAATTGTTTCCATGAGGCTGAGGTTGGCAGTCATGAATGCAGTAACTCCCTTCCACCTGAGCCTTCTCAGGAGTCTGATCCAGTACATATCATCCCAAGCAAGGAGCCAAGCTTTGGAGCATGATGGCTCAACCTTTGGATTCAGAGCTGGATCAAGGCACAGCAGGTGGCAGCTCAGAGCCCACATAATCCCTTGATTCTGGGCAGAGTGGAAGGGAGCAGAGCCCCATGTGGCAGAAGGGGCTGGTTAGTGTCCCACCATCCTGATGGCCACCAGGTTCCAGCTCTCCCTGCCCTACCAGCTGTCCCCAGGACACATGTACAGCTGTTTCAAGACAACCAGGCTGGGAACCAGTCCAAAACCAGATCAGGCATGTGTGCTGCTCCCTCTCCTCCACCACAACAGTGGTGGAAGGGAGCAGAGCCCCATGTGGCAGAAGGGGCTGGTTAGTGTCCCACCATCCTGATGGCCACCAGGTTCCAGCTCTCCCTGCCCTACCAGCTGTCCCCAGGACACATGTACAGCTGTTTCAAGACAACCAGGCTGGGAACCAGTCCAAAACCAGATCAGGCATGTGTGCTGCTCCCTCTCCTCCACCACAACAGTGGTATGCATTAATGCCTGTTGAACTGCTCTTGCTTTACAAGATGAGAGAGCTGTGCAGTTTTGACAGAAAAATTGCTGCCCAGATGCCGGAACACCAGTGCTCTGCTTGTTTAAATATTTGTTCAAACCAGCCTGACTTTCCAGTGCGTTTTTCCATGAGGGATTTTAGAGGTAGGGGAAAGAAGTCAGTTCTAATCAAGTCTCATGCTCTAGGGTAATCACATGAGAGCATTTAGCCAGCAGTACCCTCTGTCCTGACAGCAGCACTTCGCATCACATCCCCCCATCACCATCCTGCCTTGCTGTAGTCTTGTTTCTTTACATAATCATGTGCATGGATCTGGATATGTCCTATCCACAGACTTGCAGGACTTTAAATCTCCAAAGCTCTTAATCTGGCATGTTCACATGTGCTGTGTTTCCTGAGAGGGAAAATGATTAGGGATGGGTGGAGGAAAACAGCTGCTGTCATCCACTTCCTCAGTGCTGTGTATTCCATGACTGGTTGGTGCACTGCATCCTGCAGAAGTGGCAGGAATTGGGATTGTTCAAGGGTTAATTTACAATCACCATCAGTAAATGTCATGCCTGTGAAGAGCAGTATAGGAAATATTTGTGCTGATCCTCTCCCAAGCTTTATATGGATTATCCACAGAAGTTTGCCACTGCCAGCCTCCAGCTCATGATCTGTCCTGGACACTTTTGCTCCTTTAACTTCTTTATTTCCACAAAGTCCCACCCGCTCTCCCTGAACCACTTCATATCTGTGGTTACAATCCCCATTTCCAACCTTCTCCTTGCTCCCCAATGGGATATCCTGCACCAGACCTTGGCAAGTGCCAGTTAAAAATGCCCTGGTGGAAAACCTGTTAGATCAAAGTGCAGCAGGGACACCAAATACTCCTCCTGCACCTATTTTGGCCCTACCAGTGCTCTCAGCATCCTCTTCCAAGCAGTTATTCCTGGTAGTGTTTATCTGAGCTCGTTGGTTAGAGCATCACCGTGCAGCCAGCTGATTAGAAATGAAGAAATTGCTACAACACTCTCAATGAAATTTTCCACATGTGTGTTTGAAAAGGGCAAGTGTTCACCTCAGGAAGTGCCTTGAAATTCAGAAAAACAAGAAGAATATGGGGAAAGGCAACTTTCCAGTGCCTAAAGGGGCTCCAAGAGAGCTGGAGAGGGAGTTGAGACAAGGGCATGGAGTGACATGATCTGATCTTTAAGGTCCTTTCCAACCCAAACCATTCTATTATTTCTAGCATTTGACAGCTTTTTCTTTCAGGTAATTCTTAAGGAAGATAATTCCCTATCTCCTCAATCTTAGTATTTTCCAGTGTGCTGAGATACATTGCCTGGAGAAGTGTTGTCCTTAAGCTGGTTTATACTACAGCAGTTTACATAAATGGGAATGATTAAGCCTCAAGCCCCTTTCCAACCCAAACCATTCTATTATTTCTAGCATTTGACAGCTTTTTCTTTCAGGTAATTCTTAAGGAAGATAATTCCCTATCTCCTCAATCTTAGTATTTTCCAGTGTGCTGAGATACATTGCCTGGAGAAGTGTTGTCCTTAAGCTGGTTTATACTACAGCAGTTTACATAAATGGGAATGATTAAGCCTCAAGCCCACAGACTTCCTTCAGGTGTTAGCAAACAATTTGGCTGTTAATTTCTACCTGTTTGTGGATGCTCGAATTCAAATCAGTTGCAATTAAAACACAATTATCTGTGTGTGCAGTTCTGGGAGGCAAGGGAAGAGCAGTGGAGGATGTTGGTTTGCTCTAACATGGATTTGCTTTGCTTGGAGGTCTTGCAGGAGTGTTGGCAAGGTCATCTCTAGAGGCTGCTGACTTCTGCGGCCACAGAGAAGGCATCCTTGGCTGCCTGGTTTGTGGTTGGAAGCTTCTGTGGATGGTGCACACCTTTCCAAGCAAGAAACTCCTTCCAAAAGGGAGCAGCAAAGCAAAGGAAGGTGCTAGTTGCTTTGTAAGGACAGCCTTTCTGCCCTGGGTCACACATGCCATCACAGCAGCTCTCCAGAATCTACTCTTAACCACAAGAGCCTCTCTTGCTATCCCTGGGAGATCTCCATGACATGAGAGGGATGTAGTTAAGGGGTTCCCTGGAGTTCTGTGATCTGCTCCAGCACTGGGAGTGGCTTTGGTGCAGGTTTGTCTCTCATCATAATGTCAGGGAACGTGCGCTCCAGCTGTCCATCAGCTGCCCATCAGTGAGCTGTCAGTCACTGTGATATATCTGGGGCTTCAGTGCCAAACTGATTAAACTGTGTCTTTCACAAGAAGAGACTTTCACTTCCTGGTACTGACTCTAATTATTGCATCTGTCCAAAGCAACTAGCAAAGGTTACAGTGTCTGTTTGCATTCCTCATAAAGAAAACCTTGTTAAGCTCTGCCTTGCATATTTTACAGCCGTGGTAAGAGCCCCTGAAGAATATGCTGTCAGGAGAAATGGTTTCAAGCTTTTTTATCTCATTTTCTGGAGCAGGAGTGTGCGCTGTTTAATCAGGGGGTCAGTGGTGAGGCTGAATGGTGACACAGACATGCTTTGTACAAGCAGAGGGTGAGTTTGTGGGGTGGTGTTTGCTGTTGGAGGGAGAGTGGTGCTGCTGGGAGGGTCCCTGATCGTGGGACACTCAGGTTTGCCAAACAGCTTGGAATGTGAGATCATTTGTCCTTTTCAAATGAACTTGGGTGCCTTGCTTTGGCCCTGCTGGTGTTTTGCCTCCCTATCCCGATTTTTAAAGGGCTATGTAAATGCTAATTTTAACCTGCGATGCTAATGATGTGTCGATCAATTCCCATCTGCTCTCCCTCTCTGAAGTCAAGTCTCAGCAGGTCCCGGATTGAGCTGGATTCTGGGGCTGTTTCCATCCCTGTGGCCATGACTATCCATGTCTGCTACCTCCACTTAGACTTTTATCTGTTAAATATTTCCTCCATGCAGTAATCCAGCTGTTTCCTTTTTGCTCTCCATATGTTTGGTTGGAAAAGAACACAGGGAGGCTCTGAGAAAGCCATTCCAACCAGTATGTGAAGGTTCGTAGGACAGTGTGATGTGAGGATCTGTGGTCAGACACTCCCTCCTCACTCCTGGTGGGATGGTTGGCTCCCAGCTCACAGGACAACTCAGCCTCATGCCATGTTCTGCAGGTCCCACTCCCTCTGCAGCAATTCCATTCAGCGTTTGCCTGCCTTGACCCTCAGACTGAACCTGGAATTCCCACCGGTGTGGGAAACAAAAGAATTAACTCCAAGTCTGTGGGGTTTGGGTCATCTTTGTGTGCTGTATCCTCCCTGTTTTTCCTTCATTCACTTCAAAGACTCCTAGTAGTTCCTGCAAAGATCCAGGCAAACTAGCATAGATCCCTTGATCCCTCACAGATGTTCGTCTGGGTGAACCACCACCGAAAATCACACAGACCAATTCAAGACCATTCTTGACAGCTGAGTCTAGGTAGGGAATCTGCCTTGTCAGAACAGAATTATCCAAGTGGAAATCTGACCCAGACAGTAAGAGAACCTTATTATTCTCACAGAAACTGTTTTTTCACAGCCCCTTATGACGTGGAGTTAGGTTTTATGCTTCACCAGGAGGAAACCATCACGTTGTGCCAGGCAGTAGCTCTGATACCATGCTGGAGCTTCTCCTGCCAAGGGAAGAGTTAAAACTACAGAGCCAGTTTCCTGCAGCACCCTGCTGCTTCCTTGATGCCCCCCCGAGTGAAGCATTGATCTGAACTAACCAGTTTAGGATGGGAGGAGGGTCTGGCTCAGAGCACATGGGGCTATAGATAGCTGCTCAGCTGCTGCAGCCCTGACAGTGACAAATGGGCCCTGGGAGAAGAGGATGTTTAGTCATCTCCTGAGGAGGATTTGATGGATGTGAGTAACTACTGAGCCTCAAGACCACTGTGTGAGTTGTATCATGTTAAAGATACTTCGTAGAGTTCATGTGTGGTGATGCACTGGTGATTTTGGATGGATTTTCTTTTGGAGAACATTCTCCTGACATCACCCTGTGCACAGACCATGTGTAGGGACCAAGAAGGACCATCCTGGATTTTGGAGGGATCCTGTGCTAAGCCACTTCTTTCCCTGACCCCTTCCTATAGCAGCAGAGTGGCCACCAAAGGGCAATGCAGAATTGAAGTGCCACATCTCACAGTGCCAGGTCCAACTTGGGCTGGAAAATGTTCCTTGTGTGCACATCCAGGCCGTGGTGCTCAGCCACTCCAAGGAGCCCTGCTGCACAGAACAGAGTGTTTCCCAAGGCTGTAGTTGATTTTTCACAAGCTAGTTTGTGCACTGGCCAAGATTGCTGACAGCTCAATGTTCAGCTGCAGTATATAATTTTCTGTCATTTTGATTAATGTTCTTCTCTGCAAAGAGTCCCACATGAAAAAAAAAACTCGGAAGGAGTCTATCCCAGAGTTAGCTCAATGCTAACTGCTTCAACTGGCCTAGCAAATTAGAGATATTTTTATGTTTATTTATTTATTTATTTGTGGAATATGAAAGAGAAAAGTATTAAAAAGTAACCTCCACTGTCAGTTCCATGACCTGCAGTTGTGATATCTGCCATTGTGTGTTGCAAAGGGTTGTTGTCACCTAGAGAAAAGCCAAGCTGGAACTGTGAGACCAAGATCTGCTCTTGGATGAAGTTTCTGCCTGCATCCAATGGCCAGGTCCAGGGAGGCTCTGATGCACCAAAGCAATGCCCAGGACATCAGGGCTGAGCTCCACAGCAGTGCTGCGCTTCAGGGGGTCTTAAACTCACAGTAGCTGATGGTTTCTCCTGGGAAAAAGGCTGAATTCCCCAGGGAAGAGGCTGGCATGGAGCCAGTCTCCACTCCCTGTGGACAGCAGCAGAAGGGCTCATCCTCCAGCATCTCAGCTTTGCCTGGATGTTTCATGGCACAGCTCTCTCTCCTGCCTTGCTTCTGGCACCCAGACTTGGGCTCCTGAATTGTTTTGCTGCATTTGGAGCTTTGCCTCTTGGCATTAGCGTTGGGGGATTATTGCCTGCAGTTTCCTTTCGACAGAGGCTCAAAAGAGCAGCACTGAGCTAGAGGGGAACAAACCCCTCACTCGGCTGTTTGTGTGAGCTACAAAGCAGCTGCGAGACAAAGGAAGGGACCACATGAAACAGCTCTTGGGGTGGCACTGACAGGGAGGAAAGCTCCAAGCACAGCCCTAGGAAAAGGCAAGAGAGCAGGGCAGTGTGTTGAGCCCAGCTCTCTGCCTTCCTACAGAGTTCAGACAGTTCTGTTTATTGCCTTTCCCCCCACATAGCAGTGAGGGACACATAGGTAATCATAGACATATGACATGGCTCAAAAGTAGAACTTCAAACTCCAAACTGAACTCCAAAACAGCCTGGGAAGCTCATTTCCCAGCACAGGAGAAGGTATGGCTGGTGAGGGGACAGCAGTGTCACCAGGCTGGTCCCCACCACAGGAGGGAAGGAGGGTCCTGGCTGGAGCACCTGCAGCACCACTGGGCTCTGGTCTGTGCTCCCTCTGCTCCAGGCAGGACATCTGCAGCATAAGGGCTGCATATTCCTCTTCTTTTATTCTGGATAACACCAGTGAAGTGTTAGTAAAATGACTGAAACCCTTGTGTTGTGAGTGAGGGTATCTGTGTGCAGCATGGGTAGCAGGAGAGGATTTTAGGGTGCCCAGCTGTGACCCTGTAGGGTATTGGACTGAAGAAGATAAATAAAGGGGCTCAGATCAATAACAGGGATGCAGCAAGTGAAAATGAAGCCTGTGTCCACCCCAGTGGTCCTAGGGGGTGGTTGGGCAATGCACCAGGGTGAACTTGGAGCTCTCTGAGAGCTAAGGTGGGTTTTGATAGTAAGTTCAGTTAAGTTCAGGGAGTTGGTGGTTAGCCAGTCAGTGTGTTGTGATCCCATGGTACTGGGGCAAATGAGCAAAACCACCTTTTTTCCTATATGTATATGTGTGTGTGTGTGTGTATATGTATATACCACACACACTCCTTTCCCAGGGCACATCAAGTGCATACAGGGCACTGCCTTGATGACTGGCACTTAGCAGCTGAGTTACAGATGGATTTCTGTGTAGTCAGCACAGATATCAATCACAAAATCCTTTTAATAGATCAAAGAGTGCTGTGTAATTGAAAATTTCTCGTAGAAGTGTTCACTTCAAGCTGTGCTTCAAATTTTCTCCTAATGTGTGAGCTAGGAACGAAACATTTTTCAAGAGGGGTAATGTGGAAAGAAGTTTGGTTCGTTGCTTTATTTATCTCCACTCAATCAAGGATTAGTGACAAGAAATTAGCATTTTACTATATTTATTGCAGTTATTTCTGTATTCATAAAAGCCACTTGGTTAAATCTGGGATAAGCAATAATCACCACTGAAGGGATGGATACACACTGGATTTTTACTTGTTTTATGTTTGAAGGTTTATCTCCATTCTGTATTATAACTTGCTTTACCTTCAGCAATCTAAACTATTTTTCAGTTGAGAAGAACCTAAAAACTGTCATAATTACTATTTTCATTGCACCTGGAACAGGATAGAATTTGGATATTAAAAAAAAAGACCCATCCACATGTTAAATAAGATGCTTTTACGACATCCAGCACCAATGCAGAGCCTGTTTCAGGTCCTTGTGCAGGACATGGCTTTGCAGTGACACAAGGAAAGCTGAGTATCAGCTGGGATTGTAAAGATATTTTAGTTTCTAGTTACATACTGCAACTTTTCAGCAAGTAAAACTTTCAGCAGTGTGGGCTCCTGAAAGAGGCTCTGCCTTTTTGAGGACCTCATGTGCTTGGACATGAAGAGTGTGGCTAAAAAAGGAGCAGAAAGCAAATAGCCCTGGGGAGCTTCAGTGCTGGGACTGCAGAAAGCATTTGGTACTTGTACAGACAAGTGCTCACCAAATTCTGCACATCATAAATAACAATAATCATCTCTCTGTCTCTCATGCATCCGATGGGAAATGCATCCTCCCCACTGGGCGGCTGTGCTAAATAAAGGTTTGCCCTTTGCAGGGAGCAGGAGAGGTGGGAGGTGGACATTCAGGCTCTCATCTCTTTCCCAAAGGAAGGTCATTAAGCATATAAAATACATATGTTTTCTCCTCAGCAGCTGTTGGGTTTCTCAGCCCAAGAGCCATAACAGGGCCATGAGGTTTGGAAAATTTCTGCCTCCCACATCTGCCCCTCTCCCACACCAGCAATGCTGCTGAATCAGCACAATGGGGTTGTGCATCTCTGCCTCGTTAGGCCAGTACTGCTAATTGAATCACTGGCAAAAAAGGGCTTCAAGCAGTTCTGCTTTGGGGTGGTGACTCAAGGTCTGAGCCTTCTCCTGGTGGTGGCTCAAACCACCACTGTTGGGTTTATGGGAAGGTGGTGGTCCTGCAAAGTGAGACCCTAACAGAACCTTCCTTATCACTGATACACAGACCTTTCATGTCTCTAGGCTGGAAGCAAATTCTTCTTTTCTTTACCTCTTTCTGGAGAAAAACCATGATGGAATAATTATTTGCACTGTTTCCTAGAGTCCTAGCCTTGCAGTGAAGTGTCCTTACAGCGATCTCTGCCTGAGTGAAAAAGTCCCATGTGAAATGCAGTGCATTGATCTGGAGTAGCTAATTAACTACTTGAAGATACCCTTTCTATCAAGGCTTTGCAAAGGTTTGCCCAGCTCAGTTGCACAAGGAAATAGGATCTACTAAGGCATGTGGGAAAGACCTGGGTATGAGGGAGAGTAGGGGGGGAAACCAGAAGAGGAAGGAATGTGAACATCAGACTCACAGAGGGTTCTCCATCAGGGCCACCTTGGTGCTGCCCTGGGCTCTGTGAGCAGCAGGATGGCCAGGGACACAGGACCTGTTTGAGAGCCTGCCCTTGCTCAACTCTGCCCATTTGTCTCCTTTGCAGACCTTCTGATGAAAACCACCCCGAGGTGAAGCCTGATGCCTACGTGAACAACCTGGCTGAAGCAGTGGACATCATCCTCCAGCAGATGCAAAACTGATTGTGCTGTGGGCAACCAGCAGGAACAGGGATGAGTCCTCACATGCAGCCCCTCCATGGAACCACTTTGTCATCTCCCACCTCCATCTCACCTCAATGACCCCAGACCCAGCCTTGCCCAGGGTGGTGGATACCTGCCTTCCTATATATTTCATCTAACAGTACTAAAATGATCTCCTGACCTCATCCAAGGGAACACCAGATCCACTGTCCTCCAGCAAGTCTTGAATGTCCTCCCCTTGGTGCCTGTGAGGGGTCTCTGCCTCCTCTGGGCAATGCTGGGAGTGGTGTTCCCCCTTTAGTTCTTTTCTCACCCTGGGGACCCAGCCTGGAGGTGCCCAGATGGGAGACAGGGGGAACCAGCACTCCATCACCAAGAGACTTACCTGTCTAACCCACCTGTGTTGTGCCTTTTGGGGTGCCTGAGATGGATGGGGGATGTCCTTGAGGGGTGATGGGGCCACCAAGCCCTGGGCTGGGGTGCATTGCCCAGCCCCACTCTGTGGCATCTTGTGTGTGCCTTGGGTGGCACAAAAACCCTTGGAAGGGGGACAGCCCTGGATCCCTTGGCGAGCCAGTAACAGCGGTTCTGGCAGGATTAGCCCCTGTCTGGCATGGGAATCTCATAATGCTGTGACACATTAGGGAATAACTGTGCTGTCCTGTCAGGAATAAACTCTGTCCTTTGGATCTGGGCCATTTGCCATTGTATTCTGTTGGATCATGAGATGTTTAAAGGATCTGGAATGCTTTTCCCTACCTGGAATAAACTGGTGAGGGCCATGGGATTGATGGGCTTTGCCTTCCCTCTGTGGGGAGGTCTCACAAGCAGACATGGCTGTTTGGGGGGGAATGCAGGTTTCCTACCTCTTCCCAATAAAATCCTGGATGTGCAGCCAGGGGCTCCCCTGTGCCAGGCAGCTGCTGGTGTTGACTCCCACACAGCTCCAGCTGGACAGGGACTTTTCACAAGGGCATGGAATGACAGGACAAGGGGAATGGCTTCAAAGAGGGCAGGTTTAGATGGGATAGTGGGAAGGAATTCCTCCCTGTGAGGGTGCTGAGACACTGGCACAGGTTGCCCAGAGCAGCTGTGGCTGCTCCATCCCTGGGAGTGTTCCAGGCCAGGTTGGATGGGGCTTGGAGCAACCTGGGCTGGTGGGAGGTGTTCCTGCCCATGGCAGGGGGTGGAACTAGGTCATCTCAAAGGTCCCTTCCAGCACTAACCATTCCAGAACTCCATACTCACTGAACACCCCTTGGGACTGATCCTACACCAGCACCATATGCCTGCTGAGAATCTGCCACACCAGTTCAGCTCCAGCTCAGCCCCATCCTGCTGCCAGGACCACTCAGCACACACAGAGCTGCCAAGTGATGCTCCATTGGGCAGGGACAAGCATGAAATTTGTCCTTTATTTCTAACCAGAATAAGCATTTCTAAAAGGAGCTGCTCCATCCTCTGGGCATTGCCACACTCCAGCACATCCCCAGGGCTCTTAGTTTCTCCCCCGTCAGTTTTGCAGCTGTTGCAGTGTGTGTGGTCACACCTGGCTGTGCTGCACATGGCAAGAGCATGACAGGGACAAAGGGCTCAAAATGGGTCAAAGAATTAAAAATCAGGGGCTGTTCCATCACCTCCTCTGCACACCCTCACTGGCACCTGCAAGAGTTTGCAAGGATCACCTTTTAGAGGCACAAGTCCTCTTTCAGTCATCATGTCAGCAGCTCTGCACCTGCTTGGGCTTTGGGCAAGACTTGCTTTAGATACTTGGCTTTAACCTGCTTCAGACCTCCCATGGGACCACGGAAAGCTACATAACTCTGTGTTATATATCTATTCTCTGGCCACTGTCTGCATGCAGCCACTGCTTTCTGCATCTTCAAGTGGGAGGTAAATAATTCCAGCTACATTTCCAGCAGTCCCAACAGCTGAAGTCGACCCAGGATACTAAAGTGATGCTCCCTGTTCCTGGAGTAGCCTGTGAGTGTTGGAAGAGTTGTTTTTCAGAGCTACCAGCTCTGAACTGCATGACACCCCTTGGGGACAGCAGGGGAAAGAGGGTTGGGAATTAAATTCTAATCAAATAAACTACATCTGGGAAAATGACCTCAGTGCAATTTTTTGGTCTGTTTTTAAGTCTTTTATCCTCTGGGCAGTGATTCAGCCAGAGTGTATGGTACCATCAGCATCCAGGCATGAAGGATGCCATAAACCCTGGTTGAACATTCAGACAGTGATAGATCATGGAGAATTTCTTTTTGATCCTCTAATTCTTCCTTTTTTTATTTTTTTTTTGTTCTATTATACTAAGCCTATCACTTCAATCTGATTAAGTTTAGGCACATAAACATCCTGCCATCTGTCATGAAACTTTTTATACTGTTTGCTCGCTGGAGGAAGCACAGCCCTTTTCCTTTTTGGTTACAAAAGGGAGATACTGCCCTGTTTCCCCAAGACATTTATTCAACACCCCCATGTGCCTTTGCCCTGCTGTGGGCTCTGGCTTTGCTTCAGTTTAGATTTTAAGGGGTGGGATATTATCTCTGTCCTTAAACACAAAGAATAAGGTGCTACTTGGCACTTGAATTTGTATTTTGGTGTTCCATCTTTGGCTGTGGTACAGCTAAATCACAGCCAATCAGGCCAGAGGTCCATAGGGGATGGATGACCTCCCAGCACAAGGGGATGCAGCATCTGTCTGTGTGTGAAGAGCAACCCATGGCTGGGGCACCCTGACTATTTTTAATACAGACACCTGATGGAGAGTCCCAGCTGGGGCCTTTCCCAACCCACACACACTTTTGAGACACCCCCTACCAGCACTCATAGAGGTGCCAAGAGAGGAGGGGAGGGGAGAAGGAGAAGGAGGAGAAGGAGAAGGAGAGGAGGGAAGAAGGAGAAAAAGTAGAGGAGGGGAGGAGAAAGGAGAGGAGGAGGAGGAAAAGGAGGAAAAG
>NW_008679516.1:0-259 GCF_000695815.1 Acanthisitta chloris | reverse complement strand
CCCCCCAGGTGCTCGTCCAGGTCCCCTCTCTGCCCTGGGGGCACCTGTATGCAACTCCAACCCCCCTGGCACACGTGTGTACCCTGACACACGCGTGTGCACCTCAACACGGGTGTGCAACTCGACAGGGACGTACACCTGGGACTTGTGTGCGCCCTGACACACGTGTGTGTGCGTCCAGGAACATGTGATCCCAGCAGGACACTCACCTGGGGCTTGTGTGTGCCCTCTGACACGTGTGTGCCCCCCAGCAGGCCAC
>NW_008679515.1:55083-126739 GCF_000695815.1 Acanthisitta chloris | reverse complement strand
TCCCTCTCCCTCTCCCTGTCCTCTCAAGTGTCTGGATAATCCCCATCCTGGATACTGAAGTGTAAGATCATGTTTCTGTGAATACACCAGAATCTCCACCTCATCTTAAGGAAAGAAAAACACAAGATTAAGTGAGACACTTAATGGCTATACAAACTTGGCTTTCACTCATCACATTCTTTCTTTGTTGTGGTAAATACAACTATATTGTGAATGGTCTTCCCTCCTTGGAGAAGTACATATGGTGGGAGTCATTACCCTCTCAGGCTTAAAACTCATGAATTCCAAATTTTTCACGTGTATTTATTTTGCTCAGGACAGAGATTTTTTTTGGTGAGGTTGAGTTTTTTCTTTTGTTTGTTTGTTGTTTTTGTTTGTTTCAGGTTTTTTGGGAGCCCTAGAAGTCCCAGTCATTGGATGATTCTTGTTTCCACTGGTCTTTTGGCATATTATCAAAAATCAGAGAAAAAGTCTACATTTTGTAATGCTTTGAGTAGTGTTTTTTCAAAATGCCTTGACTTTGAACACCTATTTACCTTCTTTTTTATACTTAATGGAGCTGTATTTATGTCAATTCTTAAAACTGGTGGAACTATATGAGTATTGGCCTTCTAAACATTAGGCAGTGATCCCCTTTTTGTTACATATATTTTTGATATATTTTCATTATATTGTGTATTCTGTATCATCTTTTGTGATATCATAATTAAAGACATCACAAGGTCATACTTTTTCTACTCCTCATTCCTTTCTCCCTTTCCCCCTTCATTTCCCCAGGGAAGAAAATTCTGAAGTAGAGGTTGAAAAAATTCTTTCACTATTATTGAAAATATAAACCAAAGTTGTTACCTCAATAAATATAATTAGATGTATATATTGCATTTTCAAGAGCTAGTACTAATGTTGGGACCAGCTCTTTAAATAAAATAGGACCTCTATAGTCTCTGGAGAGAACACACATAAAGCAAAGTAAATGATTTTCTGTCAACACTAAGTAGACAGGTGCTTACATTGAACAGCATTCTAATATGTCTCTGAATATTTATGTCTTCTTTTTCAAATGCATTGCCCATGAATGTCACAGCTGTCAAATGTAAGAAGATAAAAAATGAAATTAATAAAAGGCAGATCAACATTTCGTTTGTTTAGGCCACTTTTTCCTATAGCATTTTACAGAGGTTAGCCATGTTGAAATGCTTGGGTATACTGGCATATTCTAAGGGGCTGAGTGAAATGCAAAGTGGTTAGTTGCATTTTGTGCAGACATAGGTATATTTCCCATTATTTAACCCAGACATTATCAATTAAAATTATGACTGAAAGTGCTACAGGCTGTTCCTTTACTCTCAGTCCATTTTCTTCCCAAATAGGGAGCCTGGAAAGAGAATTTTGGCAGTTCAGTGCTGCCATAGCTACAGAGGTATTTTGGTGGGGCAAATTCCAAACCAAACTACTCAATGTGCAGGGACAGGTGAGCCACCACTGCTGCCTAAAAACAGTTGATGGAGAATATTTTCAATTTTAAAATAGTTCCAAAAGTCTGAAGGATATACATGTTCATGTAAAACTTACTGTTCATGGGCATCTATGAAGAAGATGCATTGATGCACCTTTGCAAGAATTTGAAAGGTCTTAACAATAACATGACTTCCATTTTATAAAGAATGGCACTGAGCAAATGAGAGGAAAAACCCCAAATGGATATAAATCAGCATTATTCACCCTGTATGCAATTAAAGCAGACTAATATGAGTGGTGTTTCTGTGTATCCCTTCCCCAACTACTAATATACCTTAACTGCTCCTCAAGACTATTGGTGCTTTCAGTGCCGGTCAATTGGCAAGCTCACACTCAAATACAGATGTCAGGCATTGGATAGCACCTCCTATTTGTCCATATTCCTTGGTAATTACTTTTCTATAAGATTTTGGGTTAACTTTGAAAGTCTCAAAACTCTCTTACCATGTCTCCCATGAACTTAGAAGACACACCAGTTCCCAGTCAAAATAACACAACAAATCATTCAAACTGAGTGATTCAAGCTATTGCAGGGCAAAGAACAATGGACATTGTTCCCAGAAAGTTAAATGACACACAGAGGTCTGTGATGTTACTGGGAAAAGAGCAACTTAGAATCATAGAATCATAGAATGATTTTATTTGGAAAGGACCTTAAAGATCATCTAGTTCCAATGCCCCTGCCATGGGCAGGGATGAGCTTCAATATTTTTTCTCAGTATAGCTGTTAAGACTAATGTTAGGTTTCCCAAATGTGGAGTTTCTGTGATATATGGATATCCTACATTCTGAAGCCTCTGTACAACTGCAAGTGCAGCTTGAATTTCTGTAGACAGGCATGTGCTTGAAGTGCACAATCTTAAATGAAGCACGCAGCCATAACGAAAACTATTTTATGCTTTCATCATAAATTTTCTGTCAGTCAGACAGTAAACTGCTTCTTGGCAGCTGTTACCCCTCTCAGAAAATTTGTCCTAAGCAATCATCAGAAGAGGAGACAGTGAGTGAACCAGTACAGAGTAACAGGATTGAGGACACCAGGGCCGATAAAGTAGGTGCAGTTGGCTGGGAGTTTTCAGACGAACAGATGCTTGAGGGAAACTAGTAATAAGTCAGAAACAATGTTTCCTAAAAGCATATCTCTCAACAGATTCCAGCAAAATATGGGCCTGTTTTTCTTGCAAGCTTAAGTGGAAATAGCTGGAAATCTTTAGATATGGAAATCTTTACATTGTGTCATAGAAACACAATGCTTGCTCTCAATTCCAGGTAAAGATCCTGGGAGGAGATGATATTTGAAAATGTCTCCATTATGAACTGCACAGGTTTCCAAATTAGGTTTACATTCCAACTGTTTTGTTTCCAGAAAACAGGTAGAAGGGTCCTTGAATTCTTAAAACTTACTTAGTTGAAAACTGGACATATGTTTGTGATCTTGGGGTATGACTAGCAATTGTTTCAGCTTTGAAGGATTCAGAAGTTCATGGAGATTTTTTAGGTCCACACATTTAGCTAGTTACTAAGGAAAAATTTAGAAGACACTATGGTCTTGTGGCGATAAGCATAGAAACACTATACTACTTGATTCTTTCTTGGACAGCAACTCTTAATATGTGTTGTTTCTATTGCTGCTGGCAAATAAGGTCAATGCAGAAATGCATAACACTGAGAACAGAAGATACATTTATCTGGTAAGAATCTGAGATTTCTTTTATCCCAACTAGTGTTATGGTTTATAAAATGAAAATGAGCTGTTCTGCTCAGTAAACTAACTGAAGTGTAGAAACAATAGGAAAAAAAATCCATTCTGGAAGTAAGAATGCCACAATAAATCTCTCCATCTAGAGTGAACAAAGAATATTCTTTAACAGTAGCTTCTTCAAAACTTTTGAATTGCTTTCACTTAGGACTTGTTCAATCAAAATATTTTTAATGATATATGTTTGATGTACATGTCTATTGTGATTGCATTCTAACATATTTTGTATCTGGTGACATGCTACATCTGATAGCAAGAAAAAGAAAAATCAGATCACACAGATCACACATGGAGTGTGTTTGCTGCTAAAACATGAACATTCTGAGATGCATTATCTCTCATTCTTTGCACTAAAACTATGTAATTGTGTTTTACAAATTTCAGCAAATATAGACATAATTGGTCACATGTAAATTTCATTTAAGCTCATAATAATATACAGATACTCCAAGTGATATAAAAGGAACAAATAAGGAGAAAATATTTAAATTCCTAATGCACATGTATACTTTTTGAACAGGCAAACCACTCTGAAATCAGTAGGATCTGTATGGAATTTGTGGGAGTAGACTCCAATTAGAATACAATATTCCTTAGGATATTCTGTGAAGTCACATTGTTATCATTTAGAGTACATGTATCACATTAACAACACAAAAAATAAACTTCATGTTTCACTGTTAAGAAATAGACTTTTCCTGTGACATTGAGACAACACATATAGTTCCAGAACTAGACCACATTTTCAGTATTGCCATGTGAAACTGCTGTGTTTGTATCTTTGGGAATTACTATGGCGCTTGCCTGAAAATAACTGTAGAGATCTGTGGGATACTGAACTCAGCATAACTAAGGAAAAAATATCTTGATAAGAAAGGACGAGCCTAGCAACTGAAAATGCTTTGAATAAAAGCAGTGCTGGCTTTCAAAGGAGACATTCCCAACAATATCTTGAGGTATGTACCATAATTTATCTTTTTCTCTGTAACTTATTCTATTATACCTCGTGAACTGTTCATTGAGACCAGATCAGAGAGCAATGTAGAAATATAGATAAGTTCTGCCTTAGGTTGCAGAGAAAAAGTAAGTTGGTTTCAAATTTCTCTCTGTGCATGATTTGCTTTGCTCTTGATATACATTAAAAATAGGTTCTGACATTTTTAATGCAAATTTCTTTATGTTTTTAAAATGTTGACTTTCTGAGTATCACTTAAAAGAGAAAGAACTATTTACTGAATTGCTTTCCATATGTTTTCTGTGAAACCTGTACCTCAAAGGTAGTATTGTGAAGAGTTGTTTCACCATGCTGCGAACTCCATTTTTAGCCTGGGCCTGAATTTCTCCAGAGTAGCAATTAATTTTCCCTTCTGACCACAGCAACTCCAGGCCTACAGAAAGGAAAAGCTGGGCATGAGCTGGTTGCATTCCTTTAGTATTCTCCTGCTCTCACTGACATTGGGCCACTCTGCAGCAGTTATAATGTCTTCTGTCACAACATGATGGAGAAAAATTTGACTTTACTGAAGTCCAGTGATACTTTGCCATTAACTTTAAAAGATTTTGTGTGCTTTAGCCATGTAGGCAACTCCAGTTGACTGTTTCAGCTTTATTTAAATATCAACATGTCAGAGGACTAAGGGATTTCAGTCCCCCATTGGCACCAGCAAGTACAGGGGAAATTGTGTCACATTTCAACTGGGCCACAGTGCAAGCATTGTGTCACATCCCAGATTAGGTCTCAGTCCCTTCTGATATATTGCTGCTGACACCACAACATACCAAATAATCCATTGAGAATATTTCTTTTCATATCTAGAGTTAAATTCCATTAATTTAAATAACTGATTCATTGTTAATTCTAAATATGCTGATCAGAAAAGTTTCAGTGGACCATAAAATTGAAAAGGAATCATTTTGATTCAAACACAATGTTTAAATTAAGAAGAAAAGAATCGTGTAAATTACAGTTCTTCTTAGGCCAAATTTATTTTGCAAATATTTGGGAAAAAAAATTAGGCTAGTTTTGTTTGCATGATTATGGACTGCAAACAACCATTTTGGATGAAAGGTTCTTGTCACTAGCTCTATTAAGAGCATAAGTCCTGTTAGTATAGAAATCTTCGGTAGTTCTGGACAGGATGTGAAAGAATGATGACAAAAGTAAATAAACATCAGGGAGGGAGAGAGTAAGTGACAAAGTAGTTATATGAATTGGAGTTTGCCTGACTCCCTACAACTAGAAAATGGCAAAATGCTACTTAGCAAGATATTTCTATTTAAAAAAAAATAAAAATTTCTACACTTGTGCAGCAACAAATCTTCAATGCTTAGCATTCACTCTGACTGACCTTCTATTCCCTCTTGGGCTAAGTAACTTCCTTCTCTTTCAAAGGAATGCTTTAAACTAGTCTGTTCCTGAAAGAGAACAATGCCTTTTCCTGGAAATCTTCAGCCTTTTTCCCCCATCACATTGACTTTCCTGTTTAGAAACAGATCCCTAGTGAGCACAAATTCCACTACATTAAAAGCCCACCTAATTTTGTTTTCAGTTTTCAAGACAAATACATAAATGCAATATATTTTTACTTTTAATGCTTTTATAGTAAAACTTTATTACACCATCTAAAGATAAATTGGACCAATTACAATCAACCATTATACTGTAATGTTACACTAATATTACAACCTAGTATATTATATTAATTACACAAATAACTCTCTACTGACATAATCTTTTCCTGAATGGATTTTCTCCTACTGGTGTTTACTGAGTTCTAAAAGTTCCATATCTGTTGCAAACTTTAGAATAAATTACATCCATAATTATGTTTACAGTGCAGTATATAATACTTTGTGTATAAATATATAACATGTATTGCAACACATAATTCAGTGTTCAGCACTTTATGGGAACTATATCTGGTGGCACTATGGATATTCCTGGATCAGAGAAAACAGGATACCTTACTGATCTGAAGATATCCAGTACTATCTCCATCACTATTGATATAAAATGAACTGGGTTTATGTTCTGCAAATACATAGTTAAAACAGATTTGTAAAGCAATGGTTCAGCAAGTGTGGAGAGATGTAGGTAAACATTTGCGTGCAAGCTATTTTGCACTCATTTCTTTTGGGTGATATTGTGATTGAGGTACTTGGGTTGTTTTGGAGAAAAAAAAAAGGGTAGTAAATCAGATTTCCCATTTTCCAGGAATATCCTTGATTAAATTTTCCATTTAAAATCTAAACATTTGAATTTATACATCTTTGCTAAATTTGGCATGCGACTGGGCCTATTTCATTCCAGCCAGTACCAGTTAGGGTATATTTGAATCAGATGTTTTAGTAGACACATTTTAATTCAAATATATTTGTAAAAGCAGAAGGTGTTTCAAAACTCCATCACCCATTTTATATCATAAACCTGGCTTATAGGTTTACAGCACTATTTTCCTTCAGCAGTCTGTAAAATGAACAAAGGCCACAGAAAATTGCAGAAAAGTCTCTGAGAATATACTCAGAGCTTTTGTTAATGATAAAAGCATTTCAAGGCTGTTGGTCTACCTGAAAGTGTAGCATGGGATACTTTAAATTGCATTTGTTCTAAGCCTGAGAAGATACAGTTTTCATAGAAAACATAAAAGCTGAGCACTGCTGTTTTAGTCAAAACTACCCTGTGTTTATATGCATAATCCTAGAGTTATATATATCAAGAATAGAAGAAAGTCTATGATTCCTCTGAGAAATATTTCTTGAAATGTCATCAAGTCTTATAGGTCAATCAAGCAGAATACATTGTTCAGCCAAAGAAATGTTGAATATTCCAACCATCTGTCGATTTTTGTGGTAAGTTAAACAAAAAGCAATAGAAAGATGTGCAGCAGAAAAAGAGTTTAAAAGTTTTTCTCTTTACTGATGGCCAGGTTTTGATTTTTCTGCTGGGTTTTCAGTTTGCAAATACACAACCTCTTAAGATTATTCAAATAATGCCTAGTTACTACCTCTTATTAAGCAAGTAGGAATGATGGCTCTAATGAAACATGCAGATTGTTTGATGTTGGTACCAACAGAGTGTTGTCTAGGCTTTCTTGGTGTTGACTTACATTTAGCACTACAAAGCTGGTTTATACCTCATTGGAGACACAGTTGTTTTGCAATGTCATAGTAAGTGAAGGGAATGTGAAGACCTGTTTTTTTAAATTTCATGTGATTTCTAATATTTATTTTGCATAAAAACTTGGTTACTTCACTGTTACTGCTTGGTTTGGTGATCTAAGAAGTATTTTTTGAATATTAAAACTGGCTTTAGTTTTCTAGGCTGTGGAGAAGCCACTGCATACTGCCAAAAAATTAGACATCTTTTTTCCCC
This sequence comes from Acanthisitta chloris, assembly GCF_000695815.1. Taxonomy (NCBI): domain Eukaryota; kingdom Metazoa; phylum Chordata; class Aves; order Passeriformes; family Acanthisittidae; genus Acanthisitta; species Acanthisitta chloris. Next base: position 119,090 of record NW_008679515.1, on the reverse strand, counting down.
CTAAAATTTGCTATTCTTTATGGATATTCTGTCTTTTTTATTGAGCAGATGTGATTCTATTTCATCATGATTTATATGTCGCTGACAGATATTGCTAAGTGTTGTGCGAACTGGTTTAAATAAGATAAAAAACACTCACCCAAACAAAAACAAAAGAGCAAAGCCACCTGTACTATCGCTAGGAGCTCAAACAGAAGTGACCCGAAGATAGTAGACTGTTGTGCTTTAACCCCAGCCAGCAGCCAAACACCATGCAGCTGCTTGCTCACCCCCCCAGCAGTGGGATTAAGGAGAGAATTGGAAGGGTAAAAGCTAGAAAAATTATGGAGTGAGCCAAAGACAGTGTAATAGGGAAAGCAAAAGCTGCACACACAAGAAAAACAAAAGATGGAATTAATTCACTGCTTTCCATGGGCAGGCAGGTGTTCAGCCATCTCCAGAAGGCCAGGGCCTCATCACATATAATGGTTACTTGGAAGACAAATGCTAGCACTCCAAACTCCTTCCTCCTCTCCCCTTATATACTAAGCATGATGTCCTATGGTATGGAATATCCCTTTGGTCAGTTTGAGTCACCTGCCCTGGTTGTGTCTCCTCCCAATCTCCCATGCATCCCCAACTTCCTTGCCAGTGTGGCAGTATGAAAAGCAGAAAAGGCCTTGGCTCTGTGTAAGCTCTGCTCAGCAATAACAAAAGCATCTCTGTATTGTCACTGTGTTCAGCCCAAATCCAAAACACAGCCCCATACTAGCCACTGGGAAGAAAATTAACTCTATCCCAGCCAAAACCAGCACACGGATCTAACAGAAATTAAAATTAAAGTGATGTGTTCTCATGAGATTGCTTCTTCTTTCTTCAAAACCCAAAGGGTTCTAGGAAGTTTCAGTACACATGTAGACTAGAGCTTTAAATTAAAAAAATTTACAAAGTATTAAAAGAAATTCCAGCCTGTTGAGGCTCTCTCACTGAATAAACAAATGAGTACTTGTTAAAGGACTACCCACATTACAAACAGGTGCATAAACTGGTTTTGAACTAGAACTTTCTTCATCTGAACCTCTCTGTACATAAGGGCTCCAGAGTAATTTTTTATAGGGCTGCTAATCCCAGGTGGTTTGAGGAAAGGGAATACTCAGGAAAAAAAGTGTTTTTACAGAAAGGAAAAATAAGATAATATTGTTCTTGAGAACACAATATACAAAACCAATGGAGTGTTTTGAAATATTTATTGTCTCTCTCTGTGTAATGATTGGGGGTGGGGGAGTTGGGGGGCTACTGCTGTGGTTTGTGGGATTTTTAAAACCTGAGTAGTTGCAAAGGAGCTCGTAAAGTTCTTTAACCATGAGAGGGTTAGCTACTGACAAGGGGAACACACTTGCCAAACAGTAGAATTGAGACTCAATAGGTTTGTCCATGTGCCACTTGGACAATAGTAGACCTGGCACTTCACTACTTATCTGAAAGTCCACCAATATATCTCATTGTAATTGTCTCTAATTCATATAGGATAAAGCTAATACTTGATGCAACAATTAAATAAAATCCAAGTACCCCATAATCACCAGCAACACAGAAATTTTCAGTGGGACTTAACTCCTTTACAGACACTATAGAATATGTGGATATCCAACCTTTATCAGTCTACACATGCTTAACAAAATCTTTGAAAGTAACCAATATAATGAGAGCGTATAAGATTTGTGGTTACTTTTCTAAGAAGCAATATGTCTGACTTACTTTTATAGGCTGCCTGTGATTTCAAAGTATTTGACAGATTATAAAAAAAAGTCATCATGTTTGGTACTGTACAAACTGAGTCACCCTTGCCTAGGCAGGACATTTGCTTTTTTTTCACACAAGAGATTGAGAACAACAACAGAAGGGGACATTTTTGCCTGCATTTGCTGGCAGAAACTTTCTTATTAAAATGGTGCAGAACATTGAAAACACATAAAAAAAAAAAAGAATTGCACTTTTAATACCTTAATTTAATTTTACACACTGCATTCGTCATTGACCTCAGTGTATCTACTGTTGAAAGCTAATGACCTGAGTCTGCTTGAACAAACCAAACTTTAGTTTCCAGGGAATCTAAAAGTTTTTTATTGCAAAACTTCTACACCAGCAGGTCTGTGAAATACTGCATCCAATCCGTAGTAGAAGCTCCTACATTTTAATTTTTGGGGGTGGGAGAAAGAAAGAAAGGAATATAAAAAGGATCATGAAAGCAAAGTTTGTGCTCTCCTCTCACTAAAAAAACAGGTATATTGGAGTCAATTATTTTCTGAAACTGCTATGTAATTTGCTTGTTTCCCAAGTTCCAAGTAGGTCATTGCCATGATTCAACTCTGCTTTTCTGAATGCTTCCCTTTCTCCCACCAAATCTTTTTTTTTTTTTTTAAAACACAATATATTTTCCCTCTGCTCCAGTTCTACAGTAAATCAACAAAGTTGTTTGGATTTTAATTGATTTATTGTAAGTGATTTTGGTCTTATATTGTTGGTGATCTAACAAAGAAAACTTCATGTTGTGGATGTTTTTATATGTTCATGTGACTAATTTGAGTTTTAAACTTTATCAGTTGTTGCAGAGCCTTGCTTATCCATGTCCTGAGAATCTGCCATATAAATATCTTTATTTGTCTGGGTTTTGGTGCCTAATTAAAGATGCTCTTAACATCTGGAAAAATTATCATCAAAGTCCATAGATAATGGATTCTAAATGGACTGCTAAAGAGACACTGACGAATTTCACTGGTTTAAAGACATATTGCAATACAAATTTCTCTACAAAGTATTCTACACACTTAGGACAGGAGATATGCACTGCACCTTGAAGAAGAAAAACTACACTATACTGCTTTTATTGGTCTTCTTATAGTTAAAACCTACCAGAATGCAGTGTGTCACACATTTAAATAAGCATTGTGCAAGAAAAGGTGGTTTTCTAATGAAGAAAAAAGAGAAAAACCATATAGGATGCTCTGCAAAATGGATGAATAATTCAGGTAATGCAAATATAGTCCAGGATAGCTCTACTTCAGATTACAACCCTTTCCATATAAATAAATAATAAAGACATTCATATAGTTGGAATGATACCTCAGTTTTCTGACAAAGGGGAGTAATTTTGACTTAAAGCTAGATGAGTCTTTGTAGATGAGGAAAACTTCTGTTCACTTTAAAAATGGAGAAAGGACTTTATTTTTTTTCAAAATTGCTCTTTGACTTATGGTAAAAAAATTACAAATTTTCTTTTTGCTTATTTGCTTTCAAATGTTGCTTATATTTGCTTTTTGTTGCAGAGAGCATCCGAGTGATTATTCAAGTAGCATAAGTACTTGTCGTAATTGTGTTTGTACTTCACTTTTGGAAAAAGATTGACATTGCACTGCTGTATGTTAAATGAACTTCTGGGATTTATCTTAATATATTAAAAAGAGAAGTAATTAATCTAAAGGGAGACTGCTTTAAGGATCTTTAGTATATAAAAGTAATGGTAGGAGCCAATAATTATATGCACAATGTACAGGAAAGCAAAGAGTATCAAAAGACTTGATCAAAAGCACATCTGAGTCAGCAGACAGATAATTATTACCTTCAATAAATTAGAAATCTGGTCCTATCTGTATATAATATAGATATCTTCCTATTTCAAGCTCATTCAATAAACTGACTGTATGAAAAGAAATGCAGCATGTTTTTCTTGTGATATCAGAAATTTAGAAAAAAATATTTGAAATGAAATAGCATTTAAAAAATTTTGCATTAGTCATAATGAATAAGAATAAACCCCAAATGAAGTACATAGGCTTTAGTTCAGTGCTATTATTTCACAATATGCTTCTAATATACTTTTCACTTCTGTACCTTACATTTCCTTCTTTATAAAGTTCAATTTTTTACAGAGATTGGGCATTATACTACCTTGTCTCTGCTGCCTTCTAATTGGCACTGTCTTGCCATTAGGGCCTATTTGTGTACACAAAAATGCCCTATGCCAATGTTCAACTAAAATATTGGTCTCAAGATATCACTGGGGCATTTCATTAAAAAGTTATGACTAAAATGAACAAAATATTTACAAAACAGTCCAGCTGTACAGCTTATTTTTCTTACTAAACTTTGTTTCATGTGTTCTACCATCAGATATTTTCTACAGTAAAATCATGGTAATGATTTTTCTCTGGCAACTTTCAGGTCTTTTTCTTTGCTAGTAGCTATCGCTGCTCACATTGTTCAATACTCAGTGCTTAGTTAGTGCTAAAAACCATTATTTCATATTTGTATATTAAATCTGATTTTCTATTATGTAACTAAATATGTTTTATTCAGTATCCTACAGAAAATGTATTTATTTTAATGTTGCTTTTTACGTCTTTGGTGATCTCTAGTATATCCTTTCTGTTGATTATTTTTATGAAATTAGCATGTCGTCTCAGGCAACTTCTGTGGTTCTATGACTATAACATACTTCCCATTTGAAAAAACTAGCTACTTTGTAAAACCAAATCTTCTGTCATCTTAGAGGTGTGTTCATAATCCTTGTTACACCTCATGCTCCTTCTCTTCATCTGTTTGTGTGTGTGTATATGTGCATCACTGTGTTACTATTTCCAAATAACTTTTATACTCTAAAGAGCACCGATTTGCCATATATCCCACACGAAACTTAACAGTCATGCCTTCGAAGATCTCTAATAAATTATTAAAGCAATTATTCATGTAAGTCAATACACTCTCTTATAAATGTGTGGCCCACTTGCATTGTAAGTTTGAAGAAGCAGCTTTACAAATAATTTGCATACTCAAATTGGAAGAAACAAGACCAAACATTATAAATGAGTTACCATGTTTAATCTGTGCACCAAACTGGTGTTTCCAACATCTAACTCTGAATTCTGTGTTTATTTTAAAAAATTAAAGATGCATAGAATAGAATAAGTGGGAAATGATTCACTGAGAATTTCAAGATGACTGTACTAAAAACTAAACAAACCTTTACTAATTATCACAACACCTGACATAGACAAGTGCTTTGAGCATTTATGAACCATATACTTTTTTTATGGGTAGCAAAAGTTAAATGTAGGAAATCAGAGTAATTTGTCTAAGAACAGCTACATAAAATAAATATCAAAGTAACAATTAGTAGTCACAGTTTACTAATTTTTATTGCATTTAGTCCACTACAGCAGAAAGCTATTTTAACTATAATGAACTGACCTATATTTGTAAGTGACAAAAATAAATTCTCGTTTGTTAAACTGTTTTTGGTATTAAAAATGAATTATTACATAAAAGATTATATTCTTGTGTTTGTTAAAGATTACTGTTCAGTTGCTTGACAATTACTGTGAGATCAGTCACATCTCATGGTTCTCTGACATCAGTTAGTTCCTTATCATACTGTGAAATTTGATTCTAGTCTTGAATATTTTCCAATTTCTTAGTTCTGATGGCAAGAGATGAATTAATGAATCTGCTGATCTTCTTTGAAAACCATTTTCTGAAATTATAGTGGTTGGGGAAATTGAGACAGATGACTTATCAGCATTTATTTATTCTTAGGATTCTAAAGTTGTCATTTTACTTAGCCAAATAGTGAGTTCTGTATGACCAACTGTTTTCAATGGGATTTATGTCTTCTGGAAAAGTGGCCTCATGTGTGTTACCTCCAAGTATATGAATTACAGTCATAGTAAAAACATCTCAGTAGAGGATGATATATTAAATGGTTATAAAGAACTGTATTGTTTGAAGCACTGAACAATATGAAGCAAAAGGAAAAAATCAGATTTTTAAAAAAATCACTACTTTTAGAAAGATAAATCTGATTTCACCAGGTAACATATCTGGCACAAAAAAACCAAGATTGTGCAAATACAATCATCTAATTTGAAGCACCTTATGGAGTTGAGCATTAAATTTATAAACAATCCATTTCCTACAAGAAAGGTACTGATGGTGACATCTACAGATATCATTGAAACACTGGAGGATATTTCATCCTGAAGAACACGGAATGAAAAACCATTCAAGTAGAGTAACTAGCTGACTGAGCTTTACACTCTATAACAAGTGTTAGATGTCATGCAGACAAGACCTTTCAATAAATAAGTTAATGAAAGAATTTTTTTCTCTGCTCTGTTTAACCCAAAAGGCTATAGAGTTTTAGCTGACAGTGCAATACTGCTTAGAGAAGAGGTACTTTGAGCTTCTGCTCTTCTTCACAAGAAAGACCAGGACACCGTTTCTTTAAGAGTGTTGTGTGTCTGTTTTGGGTGACAGAAAAGGCTTTCCCTTTGGAAAATGATGAAGAGATGGGAGAGAGAACACCTGGTAGAGACAAAGGCAGATTTGGCTATAGAGTTTTAGCTGACAGTGCAATACTGCTTAGAGAAGAGGTACTTTGAGCTTCTGCTCTTCTTCACAAGAAAGACCAGGACACCGTTTCTTTAAGAGTGTTGTGTGTCTGTTTTGGGTGACAGAAAAGGCTTTCCCTTTGGAAAATGATGAAGAGATGGGAGAGAGAACACCTGGTAGAGACAAAGGCAGATTTTCACCAGTGCCCCCAGTGGCAGCTGCCAGCCATAACAGCTGCAGGACCTGTTAGCAAGACTGTTTTCAGACTTGGCAAGGGACACAGGGTTATGCCCACCAGGAGAGAATTACAGTTCTGGAGCCATTCTTCCTGCTCAGCAGAGGGCAATGAGTGATGCTACGATGCCTCTGTGGGCTAACGACCCTTTGGTGGGCTTTCTAGACCTCCCTGCAGGTAGGGTGCTTGCTTGATTTCAGATTTCAGTCAGGTTCCTCCAGGCAGGCACAAAATGAGCAAGAGTCATCTCTGGTGTGCCATCTCTGAGCATAAGCCATATTTGCCATATAGTAGGGTTTTTTTTTGGTTGATGTTGGGTTTTTGGTGGCTTTGTGGAGTGCTTTTTTGGTGGTTTAGTTTGTGGGTTTGTTTGGGGTTTTTTGCTTGTTTGTTTTATGGGGTTTTTTGTTTGTTTATTTTTTAATATAGTAGCTTTTTAAAGTCTGGAACTATTGGGCACAGATCAGAACTCTGCTTCCCTTATGCTCTTTGCATTGGATGAAGATAGACAGAGGCTGGGATGATCTCTATTTTATACTAAAGAGCCCTTTGACCCCTGGCTACTAGAGTACATTACAATATCCTGACCTTTAATTTTTAATGAGACCCAATATATTGACTATAAAGTACATAGAGTCAAATGTAATATACCCCACACCTGTAATTTAGTCTTCTATTTTTTTTCCCTTTTTAAATAGGAGACAGGTAATTCAAATCTCCCTCCCTCATCCAGATCAGTCTAGGCAGAATTTAAACAAATTCATTGACTGAAAACTTTAACATATACCTAGAACAGGGCACGTATCACAGGATTTGGATGGATATTATGAGGTTGTGTTTGCCTGCAAGTACACACAAATGCCTCCCTGACCTGCTCACAGTTTCAAATCACATTAAACAACCGTGCGGGATTACGGCAGCATGGTCACAGTCTCCCAACTAAGTGCTTTCTTCTTTAGCTCGTGGTGGTACTTAGGGCCCATCCTAAGCACAGTAGTTATATTTATTTGAACTGGATCACAGGATTTGTAATAAGCCCTTTGAAGGCAGTGTTCAAACCTTTGAATAATTTCATATCTAGAGCATTTCTATAGAAACATACTGAATAGTGTGTCTCAACTATTGCTCATGCTATTATATGAAATAGATCTATTTAACAAGAAGCAAGGCTGAAATTACAAGAAACGATAGAAAAGTGTCCACTAAGAAAAAATATGTTTCCAATTAGCACTTTACTGCTTTTGAAAATGCATGCACACTGCTCACTAATTTTCTGGCATCGTTCTAAGAGATAAAATCAGTTTTCCCTACTCTAAGAATTTTGCTATGTTTAATCAAAGACATGTATAAATTACAGCAACATGTAAAGAGAAACACTATTACTGATTTTGTACCATGCAGTGTTCACTACGTTTAATTTGGAGGTCTGTTGTACATTGCCTGCTTATGGAAGGCCTGATGGGATAGGCCAATATAAAAATATATGTTGGCAGAAGTCTGCATGGCTTAAAGGCTTTATCACACATGAGTGACAGAGCCAACTAGATAACTTGATGGCATTCCCAGCTACTTTGGACATCTCCATATGACCCATATCTGCAACTAGCAATAATTCTCTTTCACCAAAGACATTTGCTCAGACTCTATGTACTTCAATAGAAAAATCTAAACACACATAAGTAGTGCTTTTCTGCCTTTTAAATTCTTGTATTGAAGAATTCTTTTTTAGAAAACATTTAAGTCCTCATTTTGAAAATATTTCCTTGTTTTCTACAACTGTTATTGAAGGAAAATATATGCAGAAAGCATCGATATTTATCTTTATTTGAGAATACTGTATGGATGTTTATAGAGAGAAAATCCTCAGCACTTACCTACTTTTCATTATGAAGCTAGATAACCAACCAAATAATATATTTTTTCCTGGATTTATATTGATTCACCCCGCTGTGAATACAAATTATAGGATATGACATTAAGATAATAAGACAAAAAGAAAGAAAAAGGGGGGAAATTTCTTTGTTTGCAAATCTGGAGCATTAATTGCGTTCCTGTGAGGCAATCTGGATGAAGCTTCTGCTAAGCAAATTAGATATAAACTGAAGGTGAGGGCAAAAGGGTCGCCACAGCAAGGGAGCATCGAGTGACAGGCACTGGGACCTCCGATGCATGGCTTGTAGAGCAGATGTTCACAAGGATGCAGTGATTATTGAACTGGTAATAAAAAAGCATCAGCTTACAGGCAGACACAATGGATGCTGGTAATTATAAAGAATCCCCTGGGAGGAAAATGACACAAGTCAGCCGCATCTCTGCAATCACAGGGGCATAATTAAAGCTCTAGTAACAGTTGTTAATAGGGTGCAAATAAAACAGGGGGAAAATTTGAACACAGTCTTTTTCTTTTTTAAAGAGACAGCAAAGGACAATGTAATTACAGAGACTGCATGGTTTTTAATTTCATGATACAGTAAGACAAAGACCTTTAATGCATTTTGTACATGCTTACAGACACCATATCAAACAAGGCAAAAGTGATTTAGACTTTGACTGCATGGCATGATAAGGAGAACAGATTTTTTTACCAGAATGTTTATATTTTAATTTACAAAATGGGCAAAACACAAATATATAAAGAAAATGTAATATGTATAAATATTTGGCTGTTTCATCCTCACAGGAGAGGTACAATGACAGTATATATGTTTAGCTGGTCCTAGTGGTGTTATTGTAGACACAGTAATATTAAGATACCAGAAAGGCAGGTCATATTATCTTTTATTAGACTCACTGGAAAAAGCAGGCAAATTCCCAATTTTTATACTGTTCAGGTGTTTTTCAGATATTTAAGGCATACTTTTGGCATCTAAAAGTATAACTGATATGTTTGGTTGGGTTTAATGATCTGTGAATAGTTTATGTGCTCCACATCTAGCAAGCTTAGGACTGATACATTAATTTCAGTAGAAATCCTCATGAAGTGTTAGCTACATAAAAAATGTAAAATCTATTCTTCATAGTCAATAAAGACCAGTCAATCACATTTTGGCACAAAGTGATAAAAAGTGTCTTTGGTCTAAATATTTCAAGATTCGAGTGTTTTCATCTAACACTGTAATTAGTCAAAATACCACATAGCTGTGTTTCTCAGAAATTGCTGACTCTGCAAGTTTTCAGAGTCCTCATTTTGTTTGAGTGCTTTAAAACTTTGTTTGCGCGTACTTGATGTCTTTGGTGGTGTACCAGTTTTGCACAATTTATCCAAGGGAAGAGATTCTCGTCAAAAGTGTGGCATTCTAGGTCTTCAGTGCTATAGTTGATCACCTTCCTTGTGATCTAAATCATCTCATTGCCATTTGCAGTAAACATCCAACATGCAGCACCATATTTTGATAGCCTCTTCAAGCTCAATAAATTAGCTGATATTCAAAGTCTTTCCATTTTTACTTTTTCGTTTCTGTTTCGATCAGAAGGATACCCTGATGAGGACTACTGAGGTATTTTGGGCTATGGTCCAATTTATTTGTTAAAAATGCACTGAAAGTTTTCTTTTTGTGAATGCAACATGCACAGACACTAAGCAAAATTTTTATTATTCTGAACTTTCTTTTATACCAAGAAAGTTTGCCTGATGGGAACTCTCCTTTTCTGTGTTTTTTATGAAGGCCAAATCTGTACTTTGCACTCTTGCAATGTCAACTTTCTTTTGCTTCACATTTCTTTAAAAACATATTTACTTATAATGGAAATCCAAATCCCTTGCTTTTTAATCAATGAATATTTTATTACTACCAAAAGATTAGACATAATGGTTCATAATTAAAATTTGTTTTTTTCAATCATTAAACAAGAGAAAGTTTTTCTTTTCTTTTATTCAGACTAAATTAAGATTTTTCAGTCAGAATGGTGATTGATGTCTGCATTAGTATCTGCAGCATACCAGTAATAAGATAGCATTAGGAAGAATTGATAACCGCCAATATATTCTATTGAACAAACAGCCAATATTAACTACAGGAGACAACCAACAGGTTTAACATAACACTCATGCAGTGTTTAATGAAGGAAACCTGAAGCAAATACAAGCAGATGTCAAATGTAGTGCATGAAATTTAAAAAAAAAATGCATAAAAGAAAAGCTAAAATCACAACCAACTATGCTTTGCTAAGATGATACAATTTAAATGGTCAAAATGTAAAAAATTATAAAATTAATCATATTCCAATGAACCACTCAGAAAACTTCAGAAGAATAACATAATTGACTACTCGTAATTTCCCGTTGTGCTGGGTTAGGCTGTGGTAGAGTTAATTTTCTTCACAGTGACTAGTACAGACTATATTTTGCTTTGCTGCTAGAAATGGTGGTGTTCATACAGGGATATTTTCATTACTGCTGAGCAGGGCTTGCACAGAACCAAGGCCTTATCTGCTGCTCACTCCACCAGCAAGGAGGCTGTGGGTGCACAAGTTGGAATGAGACACAGCTGGGACAGCTGACCCCATCTGACCATGGGGATATTCAATACCATGTAGCATCATGCTCAGCATGTAAAGCTGGGGTAAGAAGAAGGAAGTGGGGATGTTCAGAGCTATGGTGTTTGTCTTCCTTTTCTTTTATTTGGTTACATATTAAAGGAGAAAAAATCCCATTCATAAATCTTTGCCAATTCAAAATAACACAGCAAAACTTTGATAATGTCAGCTAAAAGTGAGACATTATTGGTAATGTGTAACAGTAGAATAACCTGTCTGAAAATACAAATGAATTTTTGAAACTATAAATAATAGTCGTGGGAAGATTTCAACACAAGATTACATACCCCCAAATAATCCAAAATTACTAAATAATAAATACAAGGAACAATTGGGTGAAAAAAGACTAAAGATTTGAATCTTATATATACTTACTATAGATGCAGAATTACAATGTGAATTATGCTAACTATAGTAAAGAAAAGTACATTCTAGGTAATTCCTTGCTGTCATCTTCCCAGTGTGTAAGAAATGCTCACATTTCTTCACTGCATCTGACATGATACAAAACCCTAACTGTCTAAAGATTAAATATCCAGGAAACAGAATCCCTCTATAGGTTATGAGCATGTCCAGTCCTACTGCAATAGTACTTTATAACTGAGGGACCTCACTAAGAATGTATTCGTTGCCCCACCCATGCGTAGTAACCATTTCTTTAATTTCTGTAGTGTTTCACCAATGTTAAAATGTTCTTGTCAACATCAGACCAAAGCCCAATATTAACAGTGCAGCAAAAATGAAATATCATAAACTCTGAGGGTTTTAGAGTATGATTATTTTCAGGTACGATATTAAACATTAATAAGGTTTCATCCCTGTAATTCTGCAAATAGCAGAATTATCCACTTTCAGAAAACTATGCAATCTCTATCAGTGAAATATGGACTCTATACACAGGAAATTCAGTCATTGTAAAAAGTTGTTCATAAAGAGAACTACCTGCAGACTTTAAGCAAATTTGTTTGCCCTACACAGAGATAAAACAAAATCAGCTGATTTTGGCATCTTACTATTTGATAACTCTTTTTTCTAATATTGCTTTGCTTTATGTAATAATTGTTTAACTGACTTCAAAACATTCTGCTATGTATTTCTTATGTAGAATATTAGTGAGTTTCTATTCATTTATAATGATTAACTAAAATGTTCTTCAGGCAGCACAAACATATTCCTATTGAACATCCAAGAAGCGCAACAATCTTAAATGCAGAAAGAGTACCTCTAGATACAAATAAATTATTTTGGAATAAAAAATTTCTTTAACATGTAAAAATATTATCATACACTTCTCCATGAACATGATCCACATGGCCAAAAATTCTGTCCATTTCCTTCCCTCCAAGGAAAAGGAAATGGCAATATCATGGAGAGGCTTATATTACTTGCTGTGTTCATTCAACCATTGGATATTCTTACTCAAACAGACCATTCGAGGTAAATAGCATTCTTTCACGCTTAGTAGATACTACTGGTGCATTTGATCTATTCTTGCTAGCTTTCCTTTCAGAGGTGATGATGCCGGTGCTGTTGACTTTGCCTCCTCCTTTGACTCGCCCTTTTGTAAATCCAAGCTTCTGTAAAGTCAAATTTTTGGTCTGCAGATAGGTCAGAAACAACAGGCAGTCCGATTTTTTCTTCTATGAATTTAAGGTCTTCTCTTCCAGAATTTTTGTTGTACTGCAACAAAGTTACGAGTGGTCTAGAGATGTTTAGTTCCTATTGCCTACTGAAGCAGTAATGCATCCTGTTTAGAGATGAATTTAGGATGAATTTAGGATGATTCTTCACACTACAAGTTTGCATTGTGCTGTTGACTGCAATTAAATCTGGGCTCTGTCATAACTGGCCATGTACGTATGCTCAGGTATTTAGTGATAGTCATTAAATTTTTACAGCATTTGCACAGATTTTCAGCAGAAAAATGCAGGTGTCTATTTCTACTAATGTACTGCTGTTTGCATTCAGCTTTTTACATCATCTTTACTCTCAAAGTAGCTATCAGTTACTAGATTAATGTTACGGGCTCTCTCTATTAGCCCATCTGCTAGCTACCCAAATTCACATTTTATTGCATTGTTATAAGCAGTAATACCAATAGCCTCACCTGGTACTTGGTATCTTCATACAGAAAATGTGTCTTTTCCAACAGATTCTTTTGAACAACCTAAATTTTACTGAAATTTTGGTAATATTTTCTTGCAATTTTCTTTGTTTTTCCTTCTCTCACTGGAATCACTACCATTAATTAATTATTAAGCCAATTTGCCCCACAGCTGATTTCCTCATCTTCAATAGCTTTGAGATAAGACTTGTTACCAGTAAATGTTGCAGCTATAATCCTTGAGTTTGGATTCTTTTAAGATAAAAGTGCATTTGGTTTCAATTTAGCACAGACCTTTGTAACAGACTTGGGTACAATTTATAAGTAAAAATTTTATATCTCTTGAAAGTACTGATAAGAAAATGGTGCTTTTGTTGTTACTTAATTATGTGAATTATGTGATTTCCCCTCAATGCTTAATATCAGCTACAATTGGTAGTTTGTCTTACAATACTAGTTTTCTTAGTGTCTAGCCACTGTAGAATAGTATCTAAGTCAACAGGTTTACTTCACAGTGAATTCATAGGAAGTTCAAAAAAATGTGGAGTAGATGTTAGTTATTATTACGACACATTTTAAAAAGCTTATTTTACATCTCTGTGATTTCATTTGAGTGTTCTGTGTCTTTTGAAGTATTCAGTAGCAATAATATAAGAATAATAGTAGGAGGAATATAAGAATATAAGAAATACTTGATTTTGACCACCACCAGTGAAGCAGCAGCACTCTTCCTGGCCCTGTATCATGTTGCTAATAGGGGAGAGGGTCTGTATTGGATAAAGATTCTAGGCATTATAGAGTGATGAGCATTAATATTCTAAAAATATTTCACCTGCTACTACTTGTGTCAATTTTTCTAACGAACAAGAATACTAAGGCAAATTTGACTTCAGACTTCCTTTTAACTAGAAAGTTTATCATCATTTCCAGGACTGCCTTTCTTGATGTCCTCAATCAGTTTAAAGGGTAGGAATAATATTTCTGGCATGATCTGCACTGACCATACTGTTTTGCCAAATACTTTGTTACAGCAGAAGCACTTTACAAATCCTACTTCATAGGAATTCTTGGTGAAATAGTTCTGATTTTAACAACATCAAATTATCTCCAATTTGTTTTGTTTTATTTCCCTCTTGTGAATGTCTCTATGCTTCAGATGTAGCTCCATTTCTGTATGTTAACCCACAGCAGGAGAGCAGATGTCACAGGGTGACTTTACTACCTGTACTTTCTCCTCTCTGATAGAACTAGTTCACATGCCAGTTTTAAATAGCCTCCCCAAAGTGTCTGGCCACCACCCACTGAGATCTAAGTCAGCTCTCGCTCACTTGGAACTTGGCCAAAGCTGCACTGCTGTGATGCAGAGTGTGTCACACTGATTCTCCCTGTGATGTGGAAATGGAACTTTATCAGTCAGCAAATCTCCTTAATTTGAGTCTCTTAGTTGAGAAATATCAGTAGGAATCTTTACTTAAAATGCCAGTAGCCAGCAATAACAGTAAAAAACCTCTTTCTAGTTCTCTGTTTAGTCCTTGTTTAAACTTCCAAAGGTGTGCAAAGGCAAGGCTGCAGGAACAGTTGATTTGCACAGGAAGAAAATTCATCACTCATTAGTTTAGATGAACAGACAGCATCTCCTCTCTGACTCCTCAAGCCTCCAGCATACTAATCTGTGGTTTTGAAACACTTATCTCTGTAGTTTTGCAAATAGCAAAAAAAGTCTTTCTAATATTTGTGCTAATGTACTGTTCACATCTAATATTATGATTCTTTAATTTCTTTAGATTTAACCAGATGTAGAATGTTCTTACTGCATATTGTGTCACAATGAGAATTCATATTGCATTTGTGTGCAGACATAAATGTGCATACTTCTGTTACATTAAATATGGGTTAAATTCAGACATGATCTTGTGGAGATATAATTAACTTCAATTTTTTTCAGTGAACTTGATAATAAATAGAACAAGGTGAGGTGTGATAAATAGTGGATGAAGAGACAAAGGGATAGATTAGGCAAGAGTCAGCAAGTTGGCAGTTGCAGTGTTCTTACTGCTGATTTGCAGGTGTGGTGGGACAGAGAATATGTGAGGAATACTGGAGGCAAGCAGAAAACTGATCCACCAGCTTCTTTTTTACCATAATTGCAATAATAGTACTCAAAAGCTAGTTCCCTTCTCCACTTTCCAGTGGAAGCATGAGTGGGAGAAAACAGAAACTGAACCTACTTTATATCACATACAAGAGATGCATAGCTTGTTCAAGAAGTGGCTTGAAACTGGCAGCTCACTGGCACTGATATGGTGACATGGTGACTGCTGCACCTCTTTGGAGACCCTTCATTGCACCAAGACCAGCAAGGCTGTATGTAAGTACACAGAGCACAGCAGTGCACGCACATGTTGAACTGTTTCAAATATGCAGATGTGTGTAGACAGATGCCCACAAAGTGGAGATATAACTGCAGTGAAAAGCTTCCATTTAGTCTAGGGGTTGTTTGGGTTTTTTTGTTGCTCTAAATCAGAGTCCCATGAGAAGTAACATTTGGGAATGCTTAACATACTTTCAGAAGTGAACATGTACCCATGAGAGAGTATTCCCCATCTGCTCTAGGACAGATTTTAAACATCTGCAGAGTCCTTAAGTGCACATTTTGAAGTTACCTTGCAGTAGTTGCTATAATCACTGCTGCTACCTGGCAACTCATATTGTGATCAGCTCTTTAACCCAGTTTCCAGAGAAATAAGACTGTCTGGTTAAATGGGTCTGTGTTACCTCCATACTGGAGGAACAATTAATATAGTAGTGATCTGTTTGAGATTGTACGTGAGCAGCTCATGCCACTGCTATAATCAAAAACATGATTCAGCAGCCACCTAACACTGACTGAAAATGACTTTAGTATGGCTGTGCCCTAAAGGAAAAAAAAGCTAAATATTCAGGATCCAATACTTGCTACTGTGATGGATGTGATGCTTTCTGAGTCAATAGGAAACCAACTAACAAATTTCATTTCACCCTTCACTTTGGTCCTGACTGGTCATATCATAAAATCACATGTAAGGCTTCAGTTCACTTATGCACAAAACAAATATGCAATTAGAGCACAGAGCTGGTTTTATTTTTACTTCAGTCACCAAAGTGAAGAAATAAAATAAACTTTAACAGCCCTTAACTTCTTTGTCATTTTTCTCATGAATAAGCATTCTCTGGTTTACTATTGTTCAAAATCAGTGGCACCTTCATTTAATTTTGTATATTTTTCTTTAAATTCCCACTTTTTGGAAACAGTCTGGCAATACACAATTTCTCATGCACACACAGTTTTCAGCATGTGCAATTGAATCCACAAATGGTGTCAGTTCACCTACGTCTACATTTTTTGAGAATAAAATATTTGACTGAAAAGCTTTGAAAAACTCTAATGATTGTCCTTCTCACAGAATTTGGGGGAGCTTGCTTATGGCTTATGAAAATATGCCGAGAATATTTTATTGCAGTTGGTATATGAATGTAAGGATTTTTTAATGTGCAGGTTGTGACAAAATCTCCTATATTCCTGAAACTCATGCCTCAGAGCATGAACTTTTCATGCTGTAACTTAGTCATGCCAAAATGGGAATACTCTGTAAAAAGTATCTAAAGTTCTTACCAAAGACAGTTCACACAGAGTAAAGGAAGGGTCTTGTTAGTCATGAACAGAATGTCATGGATGTTACTGTCTGATGACTCACCACAATACTTCAGGTAAATGAATCTTTTCAAGGAAACACCCAAGACAGTTTGAAATTATATGTGTTTACATACCTGTGGACAAACAATTTCTGCAGTGATAAGTATTTCCACCAGTACTTTCTCATGCACCATTTTTTAATGGCCACTGGGAAGACTTTTAAATGATTTCATCTTGTTTTTACTGAGATTTTGCTGTCAAAAACCAGCTTTCATCACCAGACTGGGGCCCTCTGTTCATCATTTTTAGAGCAGTCAGGCGTGAGCGTATGGAACTCCCATGCCCACCTTAAAAAATTGCCATTTGCCTCTGCTCTACTATCCATTGCTCCCTCTGCACCAACAGATCATATACTGATAGTAAATCAGATCCAGTAGGTTTTCCTAATTTTAGTTTTGGGCTAGTCTAGCTAATAGTAAAAACATCTGGTCTAGTTTTGCTTTAATTCTGATCTATACAGCAGGAACTTGATCACCAAGGGACCAGTGGAGTCACACCAGGTCAAGCTCTGTACCTGCATGGAGTTAATGTAGAATCTATGTGAATAATAAGGTATCGCTTTATATTTATGTTATACCACTTTTGTAGGAGTAACACTAATAATAAAACTTTGATATATTTAGGCAATAAATTCCAGACAAGTAAAAAATAAGACTATAATACAGTCAAGATACAAGAAAGCCAAACAAATTCATTTTGGTGTGAAATGGGCTAACCCCTGATATGAATCTGGCAGAGTTTATGTTATAAATAACATTGTGTTTTCAAAAAATTAATGCCTGTGAGAATTTTGCTTGGTAGACTCATGGTAGACCATGCATGATGACTATCAGTGTGACTACCATAAACACTTCAACAAAGAATTGATAACATTTTTAATGGGAAGTTGCTTTTTGTTCTGTACTTAATCTGTTTAGATAGCAATATGTAGAAAGACAACTCTGGTCCCATAAAAAAAAAGACAATAAATGAAAGAAATTCCTCACTGAATATTTTAATTTCTGTTCTCAATTGAAATTTACGAAATTTCCACATATGTTTGGCAGTATATTTCAATGTTTAGAAGAATTTTTATCAGCTTGATAGAAACTGCATTTTTTAATTCGGTGGCTCTTTCTATGCTGTCAAAACAGCTAATCCACTGTTTTGTTTCCTATTGTTTTATAAATCTGAGAGAATACACAGGGTCATCCTGAGGCAACATGAGAGAATATAGAATAAAATTGTTGTAGCCCGGGGGTAAAAATAAGCCTTTCCCAAATCAACAGTATGTTAGGGGACTTCTTCTCCCTAAAGTAACATTACTGTTTACGCACTCCTGGCTCAAAGTTCTCTTTCACTTGGCCTTAGGAAGAGTGCATCAAGAGCAACATTGCTTTAGTCAAAAGGAATTAATTATTGAAATCAATTATTGTTTCTTTCAGACTACTGCAATCAGTCCACAATGAATTGATGTAAAAAAATAGTTATCTTTCTTGCTGTCTTGGTGAAGGTGAAATCAAATAAATCAAAAAAACCCCAGGTTTCCGGCATAACATTTCTGTGCCTTCTCTCCCGGTAGATTTTTCTCCCTTTTACTGTAGTTAATGCTGTGTTGGCAGGGAGAGATAGTCACATTGCTTGTAGGTAGAAAACAGATATTATTTTGGTCAGCTACATTATGAAATGCAGTCTACTTTTATCATTAAAAACTTTATGAAACAAGATTTGCTTCTATATTATATGTCTTCAGCATTCAAAGTCTTAAAATCTGGAATAAAATACTCCACAGAACTACAGTTGGGATTGCATGCAAACACAGTGTGAATAAGGGAGAGAGCTGTATAATGTTCAAGCTCTCTCACATGACACAGGATGCCCCGGGGCAAGCATCCAACATCTGATTTATACCAGACCAGAATCTGGCCCTTTGTTTCTTACTAAGGTCACTGTTTTTCTTTCTTTGTTGTGATTAAAGGTATTTCTGTCTTATTTCTCTTGCCATAAAACCCCTTTGAGTGAAAGATAAAATTCTTTTTCCAGCTGTATTTTCTAATGTATTCATGGCCACTGGGAAGCCTAAAAAGCTGCCATGATTTTCAAGTTTTCTCTCTAGTGTAGGTTATACTACTGTCTTCTTTGTTACTATCTTGCTTACATTTTTGTTCCCTAGAGTGCATGACTGTCTGATGTTATTCTTTAGTCCTTACACAAAAGTTTTTCTGAATATCTAACTTTTCTGGAAAAGGTGACTCTACATTTAGAGGCTGTTCCCAGAATGGATATTTCCTGACACCTGAACATTAACTGTCTGTGAGCAACACATGACTTCTTCTAAGATGTGTCATAGAGGGCAACAGCCAGACCTTCCTGTGGTTACCAAAATACCTCTATGAGCAATATTGGTTCAGGGTTTTCAGATCGTCCTAGAACTTGAACTTGCACAAAGGACGAGAGGTAACAGCACACATGCTGCCTCCTTGTACAATTCAGGAGAAGCTCTGACCTCTCCTAAATGCAGGATGCTGTGTGCTGTTTTAAGTGCTTTGACTTCATTAAACTTGATGCTGGGGGAAACACACATACATGCTGACAACAACATGTATTTTTCTAATTACTGATAGAAGCTGCTATTCAATTTAATATTATGGTCTAATGGGTTCAGAATTCTGAAACCTCAGAATTGACCACCTCTCAAGTGGTCTACTACATAAAATTTATATTTATTTATGGACTCCAATCTTTCTATACATATCAATTTGTTGATATGATACAGGAATTGTGCATCATGTCCTTTGAGAGTCCAAATTGGCTTAGCTCCACTGGAGCCAGTGGTTATGGCTATAATTACAACAGAAGATGCAATTCCCTGTACCTTAAATTGCAGTTTTGACAGATGTTATCATATATATGCTGTTTGTTTGATAGATTACTTAAAGCCTTCCTAAGCTGGCCACTCCACTACTGCCTGCATGCTGACAGTGCTAACTTAAACAGATATAATACATCGCATTAATCAGCTCTTGGCCTACAACATGTGATTTACCATGTGGAAACAAAGATACACCCTTACAAAACAAGCTGACTGTTGTTTGAGAATGCCAACTGTATAAAACAACATCTTAGTGTTAGACTGGGGCTCTTGAATCTGATGGTAGAACAACTTCTACTTCATTCTGTAGGAGCTAATGTTGAATTATTTCCTTTCTAAATACGAAGTTGCAATTTAATCTCTCCCTAAATTCTGTGATGCTTTCCTGGAGAGATGAATGTTTGCAACACTTCTAGCTCTAAAACAAGAGTTATCCATGTTCTTAAGACATGATGTTATATTTTATAAACCTAAATACAGTTGATAAAAATTGGAGGCATTCCTATTTTCATTTACAGAAAAACCTATAGATGACAGAAAGTTGTTAACTGCAGAAGGAGAATTTGTCTTCTTCAGTTGATAGAAAATATATTGGTTTTCTGACCAGAGGTTCTGTCAAAGAATATTGGTTCTCAAATTGACGATCATTTGTTGCTTCATGCATTACATGAAATACATTATTCATTTAATGAAACAAGAGTTAGTTTAAAAATTCAGGATTGTCTAACTCCTCTTGAGTGAAAAGCTGTCACATTTATGTATTCTCAAATATTCTTACATATGACTTAGCAAAGAAAATGGCATATACTTATTCTGACGGATGCATAGATGTATAGATCTGCATGTATAGATTTGATTTTCTGGTGTGGTCTGCTGGCACTGGTAAGGGACAGAATTTTAGTCAGCCCTACAGAAGCACACAAATTACTGAGAATTCAAAAACATTGTACATGAAATACTTGACAAGATGCAGAAAGTTTCATTTTCATTTTTTTACATATAGTATTTTGAAAGTGGAAAAATATAATGAAATTAGAACAACAACAAAAAAAGTCATTAGCTTTTCCTAAAGAAAGTTTGCAAATGCCGGAAGATCTTCACTATACTTTGAGTTAAGAAGAAAGTTATCTAAACTGCATCGATAAGAAAGGTGAGGAATCAAGAATGGACATTGTTCATTCTTCATCCTTGTTTCTACTAATCTTTGTTTGCTTACATTTTTGGTCCTGTTTTTCCTGCCTGCTTTCCTTTTGTCTGCTTTCTATTTTATTTTTTTTCAAATTTTTTTAAAATCTGCTTGGTCAAAGGGAAAGGGAAGAATTTCTAGGGCCATATTAGAAAGACTGCAGCAACTCTGGGCAAAAATTATTTTCATTATGATTTCCATTTCATCCTTATTTCATTCAACCTTATATATAGCATCCTATAAAAAAGTCTCAAATTCTATTTTAATATTCGTTACCTAAATTTTAAACTCTTATATAAAAATTAATTTATGAGATCTTAACGAAGTCTCCTTTATTTTTGATGAATCTTAAGCTCTTGCCTTGTAATAATAATAATGCTTTAAAAAAAAGAAATAATAACGATGCTTAGAAAGCTTCATCTGGGAGTACCTTCCAATCCAGCTAACCCTGCATTTTACCTGGAAGGAAGGGAATTAAGTACAAGGTCACTTTTTATTCTTTGTATCATCACTGCTATGATTTTACTGTATTAATGGTCTTCGCCATTTGTGAAGTAACTTGTCTCAAAAATCAATAACCATGCTTAGCTCCTTGCCATTAAAATCAATCAGTACTATCCTTTTGGCTGACGTCATACTCAACTGTAAATATTAAGTGAGCTGTCATGTGGTTTTCATTGTGTTTCACCTTTCAGAAGATAGATTTCTTCTCTATCACTGATTTGTGGAAGACTTCTCAATTATTTCTGATATTTTCCAGTGGAATCAAGATCTCTTTAGGGAACAGAAATTACTGTCCACTGTACTGAAAGAGAACTAAGGCATAATATATGATAAATGGTTTGCAATTACTGATATTTTAAAAATTAACATAACTGAACAAATTATGACATTATGAAGGAAGACTAGAGAAATACATTTGGATATTACTACATGTTGTTTAGATATTAGCCAGTAGAATTACCTAATATCTCCATACTTCTGTTAGGAATATATTCGGGTCAGTTATGCCTATATATGACTTATTTATATTTGGATTCAATTTGGAAAAATCTCATAAATACAATTTCATGATTGTCTAATTGCTGTGTATATGAGACAAATGAGACAAATTCTGCTTCATTTATTTCATGATAAATGCAGAGAAATTAAAATTATTTCAGAGGAATTGATTTTCAACTCTAATGCCCAGAGGAGCTCTTCATTGCTTACACAAAGAAGAAAAGAAAAAAGATATTAAAATTATCACATGTGGGACTTAATCCTCTCACTTTGACACAGGGAAATGCAAATTATATGTGAGATAAAATATACACATGAAAGCATGCTTTTCTTGAAGACAGCAGAAAGTGATAGAGCTATTACTATTGCTAGGGCTGGTGTAGATGATGGGATGATTTGGACTCCAGTCAGACAAAACCTTATAAAGAGAGAGGGCTGTGCTTACCCTTACCTACTTCTTGGATTGTCCTAGCCAACTTTAGGATGAAAAAGGGTTATGCAGGATTCCTGTTTTATCCTAGCTCTAGGTAGTCTTTTATCCCCAATGTTCATTAAACAAGTTCCTCTATTGGACTGTTGGACTAAATCAGACACAATCCTTCAAACTAGAGTCACATTGCCTGGATCACATTCATGCTAAAGCAAGATTTGCTGCAGATATGCATTTCAGGTTTGAGGGTTTGGGCCAAGCATGGTTTTTAAGGACTTTATATTCTGGGTGAAGAGTTATATATGATCCTTATTATTTCTAGTTGCAGCAAACTTGGTATTTAAATAACATGTCAGAAATAATTAGACTCCCCAATAACAAAAAATATAGTTAGTCTATTGTTTATTATATCCATCTCAATAATATGAGAGGATCTCAGGTAAATGAATTTGAATGACATGTAATTGGATTTTGTTTAACACTTCAGGGTAGCATTTGTATCTCCTCAAATTTCAAAATACTTGACTCCCTTTACAGGCTGATTGCAAAGTTTGTATACCATGATTATTATAGACATAAGATCATAGAATCATAGAATGGTTTGGGTTGAAAGGGACCTCAAAGATCATCTAGTTCCAATCCCCTTGCCATGGACAGGGACATATTCCACTAGACCAGGTTATCCAAAACCCCATCCAACCTGGACTTGAACACTTCCAGGAATGGGGCATCCACCACTTCTCTGAGCAACCTGTTCAAGTGCCTTACCAAAGACATAAGATCATAGAATCATAGAATGGTTTGGGTTGAAAGGGACCTCAAAGATCATCTAGTTCCAATCCCCTTGCCATGGACAGGGACATATTCCACTAGACCAGGTTATCCAAAACCCCATCCAACCTGGACTTGAACACTTCCAGGAATGGGGCATCCACCACTTCTCTGAGCAACCTGTTCAAGTGCCTTACCAACCTCAAAGAATTTCTCCCTTTACAGGCTGATTGCAAAGTTTGTATACCATGATTATTATAGACATAAGATCATAGAATCATAGAATGGTTTGGGTTGAAAGGGACCTCAAAGATCATCTAGTTCCAATCCCCTTGCCATGGACAGGGACATATTCCACTAGACCAGGTTATCCAAAACCCCATCCAACCTGGACTTGAACACTTCCAGGAATGGGGCATCCACCACTTCTCTGAGCAACCTGTTCAAGTGCCTTACCAACCTCACATTAAAGAATTTCTTCCTAATATCTATTCTAAACCTACCCTCTTTCAGTTTACGGCCACTACTCCCTTGTCCTATTACTACATGCCCTTGAAAAAAGTCCCCCTTCATCAGCTGTCTTGTAGCCCCCTTTCAGTATTGACAGGCAGCTATAAGGTCTCCCTGAAGTCTTCTCTGCTACAGGCTGAACAACTCCAACTCTGATCATCTTTGTAACTACAGCAGGCAGTCAACTTTGAAATGAAGTATCATTCAAAGTGTGGCTCACTTATAGCTCCAAACTGAAAAAAAAAAAGTGCATATCTGACTGAACCATTATTGAAATCTTACATCACCTGAATGCAAATGCCCAGCTGGAATTTGTCTACAGGGAATCTTTTCAAAACTGCCATGGGAATTTCTACTAACCTGTCATTTTGTGTCTTACCAGAGGAACTAAAATTTCTGCAAAGCACAATACCCTATTCTACTCTACTAGAGGACAGGTACTGTACAGACCCCATGAAGAAGTGACATCAAACCAAATCCCTAAAAAGTCTGAAAAAAAAAAGCTGAGTGCTCATGCTACTTGGGTTGTGAACTAACTAAAAATTTGAATGAAAAGGAGTTCGAAGTGTTACTTGACTACAACATTTATGTTCTCTCCACTTGCCTTTCATTTTGGAACCTTCTAAAAATACTCTACTAATGGCAGAAGTACAGTCCAAAGCTTATCCATTGAAAATGTAGTTTATGCTGCTCAGAAGGAGATTATGGCTTCTGGCTTTCCTTGGAGCTCATAGGAAGTAGAATCATAGACTCATCAAAGTTGGAAGAGATCTTTAAGACCAAGTCCAATCGTCAACCTAGCACCAACACAGTAAAGTAGTTCCCTGATGTCACAGAAGTTATTCAGGAGATTCTAGGCTGTTCAATGATATGTCCTTGCAGAGGCTCCAGAGTCTTCCATATTTTAAACAAAACAATGCTCAATTTTTATCTTAGCATATATTTTTTTATGGTGGAAGCATATTCCCAAGACATCCAACAAGGCTTCCCATTTTACTTCACCTTGCTGTTGCACTAAAAGCTAATCTTGACCAGCTCGTTGCCTTTCCCTTTCATTTTACTCCAATTTTCCCATGAGGATTTTTTTTTTCCAGCTAATTAAAATGAAAACAAAACTGAATTGTCTTTCTGAAATGGCACTGTGATTTATTAATGCCTTCAGCTGGAGGTAATTCTATGGTAAACAGTAGTGCTTGCATGCAAAGAGATAGCTGTCTCTAGGGAACCTTTAGATAGATAAGACATATTCTTTGGATGTGTTTCTCTTCAGAGACTAAGGTACATGAAGAAATTAATTACTTGGGTTATGTGGTGGGTCATATTGATGACTCCATTTAAGTCAAATCACCCCATAGACTTTATAACAAATTCCATTTCAAATGTAATTTTAAAAATTATTTCTCATTGAGTCATATTTAAGTTAGGTTACCACTTGCTCAAATGCTCAATTCAATACACTGTAAAACAGTTCACTGCATTAATTTCATCAACAGAGATTATCCTGCATGAAAAACGCATGCTTTTTCCCTTAAGGCAGCACATCTAGAATCATGTTGAACCTCCCAAGTCTTGACTGAGTTTGCTTCCAAGCTAACATGGAACAAAAATAAAATATTTTAATTTGCAATTGTTATTATGAATGATTCAGCTTTAAAGAATATAAGTACAGGATTTTAAGGCATATTAAATTTTTTGCATTTCATGTTTTTCACAGGTTTTTGTTTTGTTTGCTATTGTTTAGTTTATTATTTACATTGTAATTCTTCTGCTTTTTCAATCACAGTAGGTATTCTTTAATTTTCTGTGGCTTTGAAAAGTTTGAACTCTTTTCAGTTTTTATTCTGTCTTGTAGTTTGTTGGGGCTGGGGTTTTTTTGTTTAGTTGGATAAGGTATTTTAATGACTGTGTCCCTCTTCCTCAGTTGCTTTGATTCACTCAGAATTAATTTATTTATTTACTATTAATTAGTTCTTTTCTTTCTTTAGAGCACAACTGCTTTGGAGGCATCGCAACTCATATTAATGGTGGATTGCCCATTGTTATTGAAACCAATCCTCAGTCCTCATAACAGTAATCTTGACTAGAAATACTGGATCACTATTTAGGCATGATTTCATTCCTGAAATGAGCAAGAAATTTGTGCTCTTTCATTTCCATAGCTAGTATAACAGCAGAAAGACTAAACTTTATTTTCAGCATTGCAATCCAAGGTTACTAATAAATTTCTAAGTTAATAAGGGTACATTGCAAAGAAGAAAAAAATTAATAGAATTTTATAAATGTCTGTGCAGAGGCTTCGCGTTGCTTCAATGAAAGGAGTCCTCAAACTCAGTGGTCTCAGACCAGGCACAAACATCCATCAACAATTATGCATATATCGCAATGACATATTTCTGAGGTTATTCAAAATATATACTTATTCCATCAAAGCAAGAAATTCTTCTCTTAGAATTCCCTTTAGTTTCATATATTTTATTATAACCCACAGTCTCTGTAATAATTGTGGTTTACTAAGTGAAGAAGGCACTGGAATACTTTTTAGCCTGGTATATAAACCTTGTCAAGATATAACCTCTTCCTATCTTCAGGCTGCCTATTTGTACCTAATATACAACTTAAATAGTAAATGTTTGTTTGCATATTTTGAGATCAGATACCAAAAATATTTTAGAATTCCAGACAGCTGTGCCATATTACTTCTTTAGAGTGTGTTAACTTATGAGCAACTACAGACTTACAAACATCCTCTTGATTCGTGTCTGCATAAATGAATGATATGCCAATTGCTAAAATATATGTTGAGTTTTAGTCTTTAGTACATTCAGGTTTTTTTCTGCTTTCAGCTTTATTGTGCTTTTTCGATTTCACATTACTGGGCCCAAGTTCTCAAAATTATTTGTGTACTTGTGTTCTATTGATTCTAGTGTAAAAAAAGCAACATAAGATCACACCAATCCAGCTGAGAACACTGTCTGACAGCAGCCAGGAGCCAATGCTTTTGAAAAGATTATATGCTCAGTACAGTGTGGTATCTCTTCTTTGTTTCTGGCAATAAGGATGAACAAACCAGAGACTGTATTCAGGTCAATAAAATTTTGTAGATCCTATAATTCTAAAGCTGCAGAATTAAATAAAACATGGTGTGTACACATTTCATAATACTTGCTTCTAACATGCTGCTGGTAATTTAACTGTGGCTTTGTATTCCATTACACACACAGACACACACAGACACACACACACACACACACACACACACATATATATGAGAATCGTAATTCTTGTCTTGATTTTATGAACATCTTTCATACTCTTGTGTCACTTTTTTTTCCAGAATGAAGATTCCTCACCTGCCTGGTTTTCCCTATCTGAAAACATAGCTCTCATCAAGTCTGCTGTTCTTTAATGTCTTTTTTTGTGTTATTTTTTTTTCTAGTAGTAGTGTATCTCTCTTGATACTGGGGACCAGAACTATTCACACTGTTCAAGTAAAGTAGGTGTTTAAATACTGTGAAGTTGTGGGCTGTAGCCCATATACGCCTACTCATTGTATATAAGGCAATGGAGTCAGAGTTTAATGATTTGCAGCAGTTTAAATTTATTAAGAGCTTGAAGACAAAGGAGGATCTTATTGAAACCAAAAGCTATCAGCCTATGTCATGATAAATGCAATATATATTCACTCAATGCTTTTAAATGAATTCAATCTAGCATGTTGACTTGCATGTTTAAAGTAAAGTCCAAAATAAGGTTTTATAGGACTGAATCCCAGAAATCTGCCTCCTTGAATGAGTCCACAGAGGTTCATCAGCAACAGTTCACTGGTAGTACAGAATCTGCCTATACTTTTCAGTGAAAGTCTGCTTATTCTCTCCTTGACCTACTATATTCTGATTCATCACTTGAAAACTCCCAAATTTATTTTTTTGTCAGCAGTTTCTCCAATATTGTTGCCTTAAATGTCCTGCCACTGTTATTTCTTTTTATTAGAAACTCTAGCTAGTTATACGTGACATTTTCACCCTCTACAACTACCTGAAAGGAGGTTGTAGTCAGGTGGGGGTTGGTCTCTCCTCTCAGGGAACTAGCAGTAGGACAAGAGGGCACAGACTCAAGCTCTGCCAGGGGAGGTTTAGGTTGGATATTAGGAAGAGATTTTTTATGGAGAGCGTAATCAGGCACTGGAATGGGCTGCCTGGGGAGGTGGTGGATTCACCATCCCTGGAGGTTTCCAAGATGAGACTGGATGTGGCACTTGGTGCCATGGTCTAGTAATGATGGTAGGGTTGGACTTGATGATCTTTGAGGTCTCTTACAACCCTGTTGATTATATGATTCTATGATCTTACTTTTGCTCTTTCAGGTTGCAAACCATTACTTTCCTTTGTCATCTATTATAGTACTTTGGATACATATTTTTAAGTTTTTATCTTTTAATTTAATGTTTAACATTTAAAATAATTTTCCTTCACAACAAACAGGCCCCCACACACTTACTTTTACTTATAATCTTCCTTTCTATGCTGTGTATAATATCCTTCTCCCTCTAGTTTTCTCTTTGGGAACAGTACATCTTTTAAATGTCTGAAACTAGGATTTTTTCAGTCTAATTTTCAGGGTCAGAAACAGTGCAAAGAAGTCCCTTTTTCTTGCAGGTTCTATAGATCACCTACCGGATAGAGTATGGAGTAGTTGTCCCCACAGATGTAACTGGTGTACGTTAGGAGAAAACGGGCTAACCTAAAGATGCTGTTTCTCATTACTGCTGATAAGTTTGAAACTACACAAGGAATAATGCACCTGGTAAATCTAAAGACTAATATAGTTTGCTCCTTCAATGAGATATAGTAAAGTAACAAATCAACTTTTTAGGGTTAGAATCCTCTTGAGTTTCTTTTTTTAATCAGACTATTGATTTTTCTCACAACAGTCATTGTCTAAAACTTATTCACTGCCACTTTTCACCTTCATACAATAGGACACACTGCGGCCTGAATAAAATATCTTGAAGTTCACAGAACTCCTGATAAAACCAGAAATCTTACAATATTTTTTGCCATCAAAAAAACACTCCTGTAAAACAAAGGATGTTGCAAAATATATGTTGTATTTTACCACTGCATCTTGTAAATACATTCATTAAGGTGTTTAGTCTCTTTGTAACTGATATGCAAATGTTACAAGGCATACTCTATCAAGACTCAACGTATCAATGATGAACTAAGATATTATGGGATGTTATGCAAAAATTCTCATGAATGCCATAGTTCTCTTATTAGAGTAGAAAATTTATGAAAAGTATCAGCAAATCCTTCTCTCCTCTGTAGAGTTTGAGCCCTGATTCAGGGACTTTATAAAACTTATTTTCAAACAACATTACAGAATTTAGTGGTAAAGTCAATATTTTTGAATTAAAATATATTGACCAACACCTCTTTCTCTTTGCAATCAGGTCCTCAATAGTTTGGTGCAGTTTTCTATTTTCCCTTTGTTGGCTCATGATATTTTTCAGACCTCCTGATTTTCACCTGAAGCATCTTGTATACTGTCATATTAGCAAAACTACTTCTTTCTTAAGCTATGAGGATAAAGAAGGCAATACTGCAGTAGAGTTCTAAGTCCAGTAGTGTACAGCTGATTTTAGGTTTGGGGTTTTTGTGACTGTCACTCAGTTTCAAAAACCCACAGGAAAAGCTGCTTTTAGCCTTTCTGTAAGATTAAAAGATGCACCTCAAAATACTTAGAATCAATTTCAAATTCATGAAGAAAGAAAAACATCCATTCATAAGAAACTCCCAAGATATGCAGTGACTCTAGAAAGCCCTAGCCCTCTTTCCTATACACCATCTTTTCTGTTAACTTTGTTTCCTTAAGAACTGCTTCATTTAATAAAATAGTAGTCATAAACAATGATATATTTAGAAGCAGAGCATAATATTAGGGAGAAAAGAGGGATCTATTTGGCCCTGTGGAACTCCTATGCCAGCAGCTAAATTTCACTTGCAAAAATATGAATCTCTAAAGAAAGGAGAAAAAAACAGACCCTGAGGCAAGCAGAAGGAACTATTCTTGTAAAAATTTAAAATAGGTATGCAATTAAAGAGAATTCTAAGATTCAGTGAAAACATGCTATTCATCTGCTGCTACAGTTAGGGTTAGATTGGTGATTACACTAGGTCTGAAAGCAAAAGTTGCTAGTTAAACAATGAAATTAGAGGGATGAGACATTTTCTGGAGATTAATTTCTGGCTAGTATTACTATCATTGTAGTAAAACCCAAACCCATACACTCACCAGCCCTCTGGATACTTCTTACATTAGTGCTACTGTGTTGTCCTAAGCTGAAAAGAAGGGGAGAAATTATTTTCCTGTTAACATTTTTCATGTAATTTGTAAAAACAGTGGATAAAACTTGGTAATAAGTGTGAGGGTCAGAAAAAAAAATCCATGTTTCAGATGAAGAAATAAACATGCCTAAATGTCAGGTAGGTTTTAAGGATTTATTTTCAGGAAATCTGATCTTGTATATGTAGAAGAAAAACTCCTGAAGATGACACAGGAAGTGCATGTGAGGACTAGTAGTACATCCCAGTACTGGTATTTATGGTTTGGGGTTTTTTGACTTAGAGTTTCAGATTATATAATTCACTTCTTTCAGGATCTTTCTTAATTAACTGCTGTTCTAGAAATTAATTGAATGTTGCTTATATCACCTTGCAATGTCTTAGTCACTATATAGCAGCAAAGAGTACAGGTTGAAGGGACATTTAAGACCATCAAGTCCAACTGTCCACCTAGCACTACCACCATAACCCCTAAACCACTAAACCTATCACTCAGCACCAGATTCAGACACCTCTTAAACACCTACAGGGATGGCAATTCCACCAGATCCCTGGGCAACCTATTCCAGTGCAAATTTGTGGAATTTGTTGTTAGGATTATTCAGTACTGACATGTTAGACCCATTGTAACCATAAAGTTTCTAAGGAAAAAAATCTTTGGTAGATAAAAATATATATTTACAGTTCTTTTGGTACATCACTTGGGCATATTTATTATGAAGCAATGGAGAATCAGTACATGGTAATGAGATTCCTAGAAGACAGAAAGTGCCAATTTACACAAGGAAAAGAGGGAGATGAAAGGGAGGTGTAGTCTATTTAAAAGAATTCACATGCATTAAAACAAAGAATATAGAGGGACTGTCAGCCTGCACTGATCAGCTTAGACAGATAGATATTAATTATATTTTGATTAAGAAGCTGCCTCCGCAACCTTGGTCAATTTTAAAAAGCGCATTAGAAGGTTTTTCAAACCAGCTTTCCAATTACCTTGGATGGCAGACAAAGTGCTTTGAAACAGAATTTGTTTTAAATTGGTAAATGCAACCAATTCTGACTGACAGTATTTACATAATTCATAACATGGTATTACTGGTCAAAGTAATTCTAAGGGGTGCACCAAAAGAAGCTTTCTTTTCTTTCAAAGACCGGGAAGATGGGCATATCAGGACAAAACTAAAAATATTTTTTAAGGCAGACTGGATGAACAAGTAGAAGCAAGGAAAGGGCTTGTCCAAAATGAAAACAACTTTGCTTGCAAAATTAAATATGAGCCCTTCCAAACAACAATATAGTATGCCTGGAAAATATACCACTTCTGACATTAGAAAATGTACCGTCCTGTGGTTGTTTATTGGATCTAATGGTATGTATGATGTCCAGATAAGTGTAAATCATCTGTCAGAATTGCTAGGCAACAGAGTCCAGCCTTTGGCATGACTGTGCAGGGAATGATAGCGTAATGCTTTCTTTTTTTTTTCATTGGTTGACTGTGTTTTTTTTTTAGTTTGTAGGAAAGCTATATAGGTGACCTTCTAAAATGAAGCAAAATATTTTTGCTTCACCATTTTGATAATTTTTTGACTGAATTTAATTGTCAATGGGTTTATATTCTCAAATAAAACTCCATGAATATACCAACACTGATTCCTTGAAATTCATGATGTTCCCTGAGAGTGGAGGAATCATGAATAGAGATTTCTTTAGCAAAGTTTTAAGAAAACTTGCAAGTAACAGAGGAACAGACAGTAGCCTTTTTTTTTCTTTTACATGAGAGATTTTAATATTTGTATTAAATATGTATGGTGTGATTTGTTGCTGAGTTTTGTTGCTATCACTGACACCTTTTCCTCATCAAAAAGGGCAATGGCATTTTGTGGGAAAAGACAATCATATTTATGTCTTTTTAGATGCATATTCTGCAAACTCTAGCTGCTGGAATAAACCATGTTATAATTTATATTGCATCAGGTTATCTTTTAAGAAGCAAAAAATTGAAACAGATCATATCACAGTATTGACTGTATTGCACTCAATTCAGCAGTTGCCAATATGTTGCAACTTTCTCCACTTTGATGTCAAATATGCTCTCCAAGAAAAAAAACCCCACTAAGGTCCAGGGAGTAGAATTAAAATGTTCAATGCTGATGTCATAACCTATATGAATTCTCAATTGCTTTATTAGGCAAAAGAAAACACCTCTCCAGCTGGCATTTATCAACACCAATCTTTCTTCACTGTTCACAACTATGCAATTACTAAATAACTGAAGGCAAGAGCACATTAAAAAAGATCAACAGCACCTTGAAAGAATGGTCATTCTTTTATTCACTGAAGAAATACCATTCACCATCCAGACTGTATTCTTCCTAATTGGGTTGTAAAGAAAATAGTGTCTGTTGTGATACTGCTAGTTTTTCTTTAATCTTCCATACACTGATAAATAATCACTACTCATTCAAGACAAGAAAACCAGGTTTAGATTTTCATCTTTCCACATTTAGACATAATCACTTTACATTTACAAAGTCAATTAAAGGGAATTTTTTGATCTAGGGATTAGCACTATTAGTCAGATTCTCATGACTTTACCAAAAGAACATTAGTATATTCCTCTAAACTTGTCTGTTTCATCATGCTTTGCAAGCACAGGATGTGTAAGCATTCTGATAAAAACTCAAATTAAGATTTCTTTTTGTCCTGCTCTTATTTCAGCTAGTAATATTTGCTCTTACTGAATGGCAACATAGCCGAATTAGTAAAGCACCAGGCCGATCACTGGCCAGAATCTTGCTCAATTATTTAATTTGTCTTATCACCTTCAACTATGCAAGATGATGCATTGCATATTTGTACTGCATGACTCAAAGTTTATTAGCAATTCCATGTACAGTATTAGAAACAACCATGTTGTCCTGCACCTTATATAACTGATAAACATAAAATGACTTGCAGACTTATTTAAGAAGAAAAAGCCAGGTATCTCATTACTGCAGTCCTTTCATATACAGAAATATCTCAAAGTTTCTCTGAACACTGTAAGAAGCAGCAATAACTTACTTGCTTTCTTACAATGTCTGAAAGGCACCCAATATTTCATTTGTGTTCTCTCATGCCTCCCTCTTGGACTTTCTAGGGTTTTTTTTGGTTTCTCGGGTAGACAAAAGTTGCAAATAATCACTTTCATAATTCCTGCACTTACAGATGCTCCAGAGTGAAACCTTCCAGCTGGTACATATTAGCTCCTGATTCTGCAAACATTTAGGGAGACGCTTCTGTTGTCTCCTTGTCTTACTTCATAAAGTTGTACTGACTTTGGTTATAGAAGCCCCATCCCTGGAAACATTCAAAGTCAAGCTGGACCAGGGTCTGAGCAACATGCTGTCCCTGCTCATTGCAGAGGGATTGGATTAGACAACCTTTAAAGGTCCATTCCAACCCAAACAATGCTATGATTCTATGGTAAACAAACTTAGTTGGTTTTCCTTTTTTCAGTGAGGTGTGTCATGGCTTATATAACAAGTACGTGCTTCATGACTGCTATTGAAAGCATCTCCCACAGCTATAACAGTCTTTCTTCTAAAAGCACTAAACATTTTACTAAGATAAGAACCCCAAAACATTGCCACTGTCAAAAAGACTAATTTAATCAAGGCTAGTGTGCACAACAAAATGATGAAAAGAAGTAACAGCACACTTCTTTGGGTTTGGAATGCAGTTCCAGTGGCTATGGAAAATTGCAGCCACTTCTGAAGCCCAGAATCCAGTTTTGGGAAGGGCCATGAGAATCTCCAAATGGTTTTTGAAAGTACCTTACAGACGAAGATTCAGTGAAGTCAATCTAATCAGATTATCAAAATAAATGGTTAAAAGTGTGACTTCATGACCATTCTTTATCTATTAAAAAAAATCTACATGGAAAGTAGAAATTTAACACGAGCTCATATGCACATGGTAAATTGGTATCAAAGAAGTTAACATGTCAAATTTTAACTTAAATTCTAGTTGATAAGAAATCACATCTAACCAGAGTATTTCCCCATGGGAATTGTTTGTCAAATGCCTAAGTGGAATCCTCATCAAGTAAATATTTTAGCTATGGTAGGATGTTTTTCCTATACATTTCATCCTAATTTATGCAGTAATTAATTCAGGAAGTTCCTAAGTCTGCAGGAGGACAAATCAATGATCTTAATATCTCTCTCTGGCTTTCAGAATACATTATCTAATTTACAGTTATCCTGAAGCTGTGAAGAGTCTAAACACTTTTTTCCCTTAGCAGCAGTTATAGTAATTTCCCTTTTGAATGCACATTTGGTTTTTCAAGTAGTTTTAATTACAAGCATAGATATCTAAAATGCACACTAGGGTTAATCTGTCCTCGTCCTCACAGCAGATTAGTTTGAGATTGTGCAAGCCTAAGCGAAGTAATTATTTGCTTCTTTTACAACAGATATAAAGACAACAGCATTGGAGCAGCTGTTAAGTGTATTTCAGAGAAAGCCAAAGAAGTTAGGTGCATGAGAAAATAAATAATCTTTTTTGTTGTTAACATTTTTTCCTTTAACTCTGCCACTATTTCAAGACATGTTTCACCCTTCCTAGTTATTAATCCTAAATAGCTCATCTTAGTTTTCCCAAAATCATTCTTGTCTTGGTAACCTTAGTCACTATATAACAAAACAGTTTTTTCCTTTTTGTTATTTATACTCTGGTTATTTTAATGAACTGATTTACTCTTAATTGATTTCAACATACTTTTCTGATTGTTTGGTAGCATAATGTTCTCCAAAGACCACAGCCTATTCAGGGGAGTGCCTTCTCCATCATGGAATATTCTCTGACTTTGATGTTCTCTCCTGTTTTAACTTCTCTCTTTCTAGTTCTTTCTCTCTTTCTTTCTCTTTCAATCTCTCTCTTGGTTTCACTCCTTTTCTCTCTCACTCTTTCTCTCTTCCCCAATTCAGTCCTCCCTGGTATTTTTTGTCATTGAAAAATATGTTTTCACAGAGGCACCCAAGACCCTGACTCGGTTTTAGCCTGAGGTGGGTCTGCTGCTGATTTGTCTGGAAACGGTAGCTCCTTGACCTCCTCCACAGAAGCAGCCACTGCAGCAATCCCCACTTCCACTACCCAAACCTTACCACATATTAATTAAAAGGAGGAATTTAAAAGAAAAAAAATAAAACAAACAAACAAACAAAAAGGAAGATCTAGCACTCATAGGCTGCAAAGTCAAAAGCACTGTAAGAAATAGGAGAGAAAAGGAGGATAGGAAAATAATTGTAACAGAGGCATAAAAAGAGGAAACCCTCTAAAATTCTGTATGAAGTTTGAAAAGAAAATATTTTCCCTGTTCAGAGCCATTTGTTCTTTGCAAGCTTCAGCAGTCTTTAAACAGTAGGTTTGCCTGTTTGTATCCTATGAAATTATGGTACTATTTTCTGTAGTATGGGCAAAGATCTGTCAAGATATTAGGTCTCCAACAGTGAATGGTGACATTATTTTGAATGAAGACCTAGGAACTAAATAATCACATCAAATTCATATGGTCCAAAATACCATAATTTTTCTAGATTTTTAAGTAAACTCAGTCCAAGCATTAGATTGCTGAGATGCTAGAGAATAGTGTAAATTCATCTGGTTCAGTTTCTTATCACCTACTAAGAAATGATGAATAAGAGATAATGAAAGATATGCAATAAAGAAGCATATAGCCATTGCTGAACTTCTGATTACACACCATTGTAGAGAAAAGGATGGTGACAGAGCAGTAGAGTTCAGTTCTTTCTCACTTGTGGGTCAGTTATCTTTTATAAAAAGAAAACTATTTTTTCAGTGGCAGTCTAGCAGAAGGATGATGCTTTGCATTCCTGTTTATGTAGTGAGTGCTCAAAGTAGTCATACTCAAGATGAAATGCTTCCATTCCAACACTGTGTTGAATATCTCTTTCTGGGAAAACTGAACATCACCAGCAGTTATTGTAATATCAAAAATTAAAGGGCCACTCTAAGTAGTTATAGCAATTTAATACGATGGAAAAATAGTTTTCTAGTAGCCATGAGAAGGGATATTCAGGTAGAAAATTGTTCTAGGCAAAGCAGTTCATAACAATTAACTTGCTAAAAATATTTTATCTGAAACAATGGTAGAAAGATAAGAAATTTTTGGCTTACAATGCAAAATTACAAAAGCAACAAAAGCCTGTTATCACACTCAAGGATTATCTAGCCAGACCCATCCTTCATAAAAGCAAGCTTCCTAAAAGAAAAATTATATCAAATATTTGTTGTATTCTGATCATCAAACGCAATTACAAAAAATTACAATTTATGGTTTAAACTCTTTATGATATACAAAGAGGAGTCACAGGTATTTATTCCCTCTAGTAATGTATCCTGTTTTTAGCTTCCAGACCAAAGAAATGCAGTCTAGTATTTCCCATTTCACAGAGATCAAAGAAAGAAGTTTCAAATGATACTCCAGAAAACAACTTCCAGAAAATTATTAGATACAGAAAATTTAGTGAAAATATGTGCTTGTGTGTGTCTATGTAGATAGATTTGATATAGAATACATATATCTAAAGACAGAGAGAAACACTATTCATTTTTACCAACAGCATTACACAGCTGTTGTTTTAATGTAGAAAATTGATTTTAAAGAAGCAATAAATTAACCCAGCCCTCATGTGTGCTCAGTATTTTATCCCTGATACAACTTAACTGAAATAAAAATCAGACATCATACATGCTTGGGTCTGTGACATCTTTGAACTTTTTTCTCAATGCTAAATAAGAGTTTGATGATCAGAATACAACAAATATTTGATATAATTTTTCTTTTAGGAAGCTTGCTTTTATGAAGGATGGGTCTGGCTAGATAATCCTTGAGTGTGATAACAGGCTATTGTTGCTGAAGGACAAGGAGCGAGAAAAGGTTGCAGTGCACAACTAAAATATGTATGTTATGGTTTTTATAAACAGATATAAATCACACACTAGAATGTCACTGAATGAGTAACGCACATGCTTTTCATATCCAGTCAAACTTTAAGAGAATGAAATATGTTTGCTTGTATCAACTCGCCCCAGTAGACAGTAATCCACATCACAGAAACACTTAATTGAGTCCATTTGGCAGTTGCTGCTCAGCAGGGGCCTTGTAATGAAATAACATGTAATAACATACCTCTCATCCCTAGAGAGAGTGTCCCTGCAGGTCAAGGTTGAGGTCATTTCAAGGGCAAGGTCAGGTAGCTTATGTTGTAGCTGCTATTGCCACATCAAATTACATCTTCCCTTTTTTTCTTTTTTTTTTAAAAATGGAGAAAATTCATTGTGTATATGATACTATAGCTTTTAACTCTCACTCATTTGTTCTGTCTCCCCACAAAATCCCTGTAATATTAGAGCAAAACATTATCACTCAAAATTAATGTTTCCTATTTGTTATTTATTAAACTAATCTCAATGGCTAAGTCTATGATTTTTTGTAAGTTACTACACAAATATTTTTCCTGCCAGCAAAATGAATTGTTATCAACTAAGACACCAGAGTACCTAGATGATGCTAAATACCTCACAAGAACTGCAAATTAAAATGGTAAAAGAAGGAACTCTGCAGTCTCAAAGTATATGGTCAAATATCAGCTCACAGATGACACATTATTATTGGGATTTTATGTCAACATAGGTGTTCTGAATGTCAGTTAACCTCAAGGATCAGGCATAAGCATATAGGAGTCACAAATGAGGAATTTTACTCCGCATTTCTTCATAAAAGGTTCTTCATGAAATGTCTTTATGAAGGTTGGACCAGATGATCCTTTAAGGTCCCTTTCAACCAGTGCTTTTCTGGCATTCTATGGTAAGAAATCTGAGAGATCTTTCTCATTTGTGGAATAACAAGAGAAAAAGAAACAATCTGATTTACTTTGTGGGGATATATACATCTTAGTTTTAAAACTTTGATGAGAGATGGAACTCAAATTTTTAAAATGACAATTATGTACATAAAATTAAAATAGTAGTAATGAACTATTTAGCTTTATAGACACCACAAATGTTTTAGCTTTATATACACTACCTAAGTTTCATTTGTAGAACTTGATTCTAACAGAGTAGTTTAAAATCCACAATTGTGAATGACATTGAGACACATTACCAATACATTAGATCTGGATCTGGATGTATTTTGAATGTTTTTTTCTGTTTTCCAGGTGCCTTCAGGAAAAAAATATTCAACACTGATTATTATTTCTGTTGTACAAACGTCCCAGTTTCACTAAAGCTAGTGAGAACATGAATCTCTTGAAGAGCTTTGCTCTCAGTTTCTGATGTTTCCTAAAGCTTCTGATGTCACACCAAGTGCTTCCATATTGATAGAAATCAACAAGTGATCAACAATTGACAACCTAAAGAAAGAGCGTACAATTATCTCTTTCCAATAAACTGTTTTTAAAAAATCAGGATTTATAGTAAAGAACTCAATTTATGGCCTCCTACTGAACTACTTGGAAAGGCCATCCCTTAATTACTTGACTTGAGGGCTAGGGAAGAGTAGCCAAGGGAAGTGTGAGTGTTGGTTCAGTAGTTTTGGCAATAGGTAGGAAAGGAATCAAAGTTCTTATCTCCACTTCTGAATTGGTTTTCGTCTCCTTGTTTAATCCAAAAATGTTGTAATGTAGAAACTGTATACATTTCCAGAGGCTCTGATCTAGAAGTCCAGTTCTGCCTTTTCCCAGCTAAAGGAATTAATCAGGCTACCGTCTGGGCCCTGTGTCATGCATCATTGATTGGCGCCAAAAAGAGTAGAAAATGTAGTCTTCCATCAGGAGGCATAATCAAATCCTGGGCTGCATCAAAAGGAGTGTGGCTAGCAGGTCAAAAGAGATGATTCTTCCCCTCTGCTCTCATAAGACCCCACCTCGAACACTGTGTGCAGTTCTAGTACCCTCAACATAAGGACATGGAACTGTTGAAGCAAGTCCAGAGGAGGCCACGAAGTTGATAAGAGGACTGAGCACCTCCCCTATGAAGACAGCCTGAGGAAGTTGGGACTGTTCAGCCTGGAGAAGAGAAGACTTTTCAATATCTGAAGGGCCTACAAGGGGGCCATAGAGGGACTCTGTTAGGAACTGCAATGATAGGAGAAGGGGTAATGGGTTCAAACTGAAGGAGGGAAAGTCTAGGTTGGATGTGAGAAAAAAGATTTTTACTGTAAGAGTGGTGAGATACACAATATCTGAAGGGCCTACAAGGGGGCCATAGAGGGACTCTGTTAGGAACTGCAATGATAGGAGAAGGGGTAATGGGTTCAAACTGAAGGAGGGAAAGTCTAGGTTGGATGTGAGAAAAAAGATTTTTACTGTAAGAGTGGTGAGATACAGTTTGCCCAGGGAGGTGGTGGCTGCCCCTGGACTGGAAGTGTTCAAGACTAGGCTGGATGAGGCCTTGAGCAACCTTGTGTAGGGAGGAGGTGTCCCTGCCCATGGCAGGGGGCACTGGGACTAGAAATGATCTGTAAGGTCCATTCCGACCCTTAAATTCTATGATTCTATGATTCTATAATATTCTAATTCTAACAGAAATGCCAAAATTTATTAGTTATTTTTAACACATAATAGGGAATTGATTTTATAAGCCTACTCAGACAGTGCAGCCAGAAGCCTTGAACACTTCGTCAGATGATCTTGTTTGCTTGCAAAACATGATATGCAAGCATCTGCGCTCTGCTTCTCTCTCAGTAACTATTTCAGAAAGAAATTGTTTTATGGTAAATGCAAGGAACAGTACATGTGTACACCGGATCACTGGACATGACAAGAATTTGGTAAGCAACAATCACAGTTGACTCAAGTAGATAAACAACAGCTTAAGGGAATTAGACTAAGAAGGACTAACTTATTTGCAGGAAGTAACAATTGTTGCTACCATGTACAAATGGATCCAGGCTTTAGTTTTGATATTGCAAAAATAACTTAGCAAGTACTTTTCCCTTTCTTCAGAATATAATAGTGTTGTAAATGATTCAGATCATATTGCATATGATTTAAAAGAGCAGATCTTCTAAAATAGAAGAGTTCTTTAGAGAAAAATTAATTTAAGTT
The DNA here is from genome assembly GCF_000695815.1 of Acanthisitta chloris. Lineage (NCBI taxonomy): Eukaryota > Metazoa > Chordata > Aves > Passeriformes > Acanthisittidae > Acanthisitta > Acanthisitta chloris. Next base: position 78,910 of record NW_008679515.1, on the reverse strand, counting down.
CAAATTTAGTGTCATCATTAAACAAATGAAAAAGAGACCAAATACATACTGGGCTTTCAATAAGACACATGGACTACATCAAATGTTATTCCTGTTCTATAAGCTATAAACATTCATAATGGATGCAAGGAGAAATATTCTTCAAAGGCCTGTGGGAAAATCAATCATTCTAAAAAAATATAAAACCCCACCCTGACTGGAATTTTGAAAATGCAGTTCCTTGTTCACCATTCTGGTGGCAGAACTGTGTTGATTCATGTGTCCAGCAAGGTTAGGGTTAATAGCAGAGAACATCACAGTTCTTGTCAGTTTCCTCCATCTAAGTAAAAATGTGTAACCATAGCCCAATTCTACCTTAGGATATAACTCTTGTTACATCTCAATTTATAGAAATAATTAGATCAAATTAGATCATGGAAAGTTTAATTAACCAGGCATAGTTTTGAATTAAAGTCCATTTTCTATGGAAATTGAAAAAGGCCTAAGTAATTTAGGACTCATTATATTATGATTTAGCATCAAGCATTGTAGGGTCTGTAAGTCAGAATATATGAAAAAAAGCAAAGAGGACATCAACTCTCCTAGATTTTACATTGTATTTGGATCTCCTGTCACTCTTCTAGAAAAAAATAAATGGGTTTTGAATGCTCAAGGGAGTTTATCAGGCCAGCTTTCAACAGGGCAAAAGTTCATTTGGCCCATTAGCTAAGCTCCAAATTTCATGTCATGGATCTTTGACATGCCTCCACCATAAAAAACGTTTAACATAATTCTTGCTTTTTTAATATTTTTGAAATATGCACATAATCTACTACTAATATGAAAGAGACCATTATGAAATATTTCACCCAGCGCAACAGTGTCTAATTATAATTAATTCTGTTAACATTAATTATGATAAATTAATTTGTATTAATGTGAATATAATCTCATCATTTGATCAGAATTCGGAACTAATTAATTTCCACCTAATATAAAGAGTTATATCTTATACTAAGAGCCTCCTTTCCTTTTGAAACTTCTCTTGAACATAATTTGCCACCCTCTGTGTTATACCATCTGCAACCTAGCACAACAATAATCTGTAATATGCTGCTTGATCCAGCACAACCTTGCAAGCTCCAATACTCTGCAGTGCTCTGAGCTTCCTTACTACCCCTCTGAATACACCTTTCACAGGGAAGCAATTCAATATGAGTAACAGGGGTAAAATAAATTCTGTTTATCTTGTCCAAAATCCTTTTGGTCCAGCTAGAAAATCTGTAGACGTTATACACATATTTTAAATTTCTAGATGTGATGCTTCCATCAAAGATTTTTCACTGATACAGATGTGTTTAGAAGCACTGATTTCCATCAAAGATTTTTCATTGGTATAGATGTGTTTAGAAGCACTGATTTTAACAGAAACATGTATTAGAGATGTTAAGGACAAGGTTTTGTAATGTGTTTATGAAAATATGTCGAATGGGATGAAGCATAGACTTTATCACTTTGGCTTTTGTTCAGCAATGCTCTAGAAATCAAATAGTTTCACTAAAACCAATAGGACCTATTACAGATGAAGGCACAGTTCACCATGAGTAAGGGTCTGGCTACTAGGAAAGTAATATTGAGAGTTTTGGTTTTAATGATTGGGAAGCTCTAAACATCCATCCATGCTTTTGAGTGAAAACAGTAATGTCCACGAAAGTTACAAGATTTATAAGAGATGTCCATTTCCATTTCATTATGGAAAAAATTTAAAAATTGGTTCTCTGCCTTTAAGATGAAAGCCTTATGCAAGGAACAATATTTCTCTAAATTGATGCAGCTACTGAGAAGTAAAAATGTTTAAATAAGAGCATTATTTATTATTTATCCATCATATTTATAGAACTAATTAGCAGAATTTCCCTTCATGACACTTGCTAGGGATTGTTGTAAGGAAGTTCTAGTAAGTATTTCACAAATGAAACTCAATTTTTTTGTCCCTTCAGGCACATAAGTGACCCTAGATAATTAAGCTAAAATGCTCTAACTTAAGTCCCGTATCAGCCTTAGATTTTCTCCAAATCTAGAAAGAGATGCAAGCTCCTTTCCCAGGACAAATTTTAGCGTTCAACTAATTCCTCAGAGATAACATGCTGAAAAGCCATATTGCATAATTGCTGGATTGACCATGATATGGTGTTGTTCATATAGCTTCAGATATGTGAAGTGTGAAAAGTCCTTCCCAAATTTCTGATTGTTTTATGATTAATTTACAACCGTATGGTCCCAACTCTACTCTAAATTGAGCAAACTGATGTGTAGTCAATCCAAGATGCACGTGTACATGTGAGTTCAAAAGATGGCTCTTTACTTTCTAGGGTGTTGAAGTTTGAATGCACAATTCAGGTTGTACATTCAAACAACAGAAAAGTTTATATTTAACATATGTTTAGTGGATCATACATATGCTAGATCTATATCACGAGCAATGGTAAAATATTTAGCTAATAAATTATTCAGCAAGGCTGAAATCCATCTTTTCCCACTTAAAAAAAAAAGAAATAAAAACAGGCACAAGTATCTGCTTTGTCTTAAGTGTTGTTATTTTCATAATAAAAAATTCTGAACACTTTTTCTGGTTGCATGTCCCCAAAGCACGCAGAAGAGTGGAGTAATTTTCTAAATCACACAGAGTATTTTTTCTGCATAGAAGATTGTATTTACAGTGATATAATAATATTTACCCTAATGTCAATGATAAATCTTTCTTTAGCCTATATCGCATCTAAAACACTGAGTATACATTAACATTCACCCTGACTAACATAGATTTTTAACTGCACTTGACATGCTCAACTTTCCTCTTCATTTTAGAATAAATTGAAATTTGGAATTTTTTATTCCAACATCTGTTATTTTGTGATTAAATACAGATTAAATTCTAGTTTTTACTGTTCAACAAGTTATCCCCCAACAAGCTGGTAGATGTGTTTGATCCAATATCACTTTTATTTTTGTCATTCACTTCTTACTCATTTATCACAGTGGTCTGAAAATCATACCAGCTAAATCATCAAGTCAAAGAGATTTCCCCCAATGTGATTTGAAGCTACCTCTAAACTGTCAAGATAGGAACTTATCCTTAATTTAAAGAAGTGGCCTTCAGATTTGTCTGGCAATATCACCTGAAGGAAATCTTTTGTAAGATTTTGTTGATAAAAAGATATGCTGGAATATTTTGCATATTTTGAAAGAACAAGTCAGTGCAAGGAAACAAAATTTCTGATGAGTTTGAACAGAAAAATGTAGCAAATGTTTATGTACTGCATTCTCTAAAATGAATAGGTCTTAGGAGACCAAATAGAGGCCCAAAACAAGGCCATATTTTAGAAAGGGATTTTCTGACTCTTTGAAATACCTGATAGGTTGTGTATGGGTTTAAATCCCTCAACCATTCCCAGCTCTTGTCAGTTTGTCTGCATGTTTGATCTCAGTGGATACAGCTGCAATTATGACCACAAACACACAACAGAAGGGCCTCATCAAGTTACATAGTGGCAGAAAGAAACGTATCATGATGCTTTGGAAATAGATTAAATTGATCCTGAATAACGCAAAATTGATTGATTTGTACTAAACATTTCCATATTTACATGAAGTATGTGCCAGTAGACAAATGTCAAAGGTTTGTCAGAATTTAAATGCATGAGTTGTAACCCACAGAAAGAAAACCATAACTCTTCCATCCTGGATTTGACTCTAAAAATTGAAGTAGTAATTTCAGAAACACCTAAGGGAGCTAGGGAGAGAATTTCCATTATACTTCAGTGGGATTTGTGTCCATAACCCTTTTAGCCTCATTTGAAAATCTCAATCATAGATTAATCTCAGAATGAAATTTATCTTGTGTGTAGCTGACCATCTCAAGACGTCTGTCGGGACGAAAGTTGAGCTCCCCTGTACATCAGGCATAGATCTATCTGTATGAAAACAGTCAAAATATGTGCAAGATACTAAACTACAGCATATTATTCATTAGTAAAAAACTCCCTAAAACTACAGTGTTTTATAGACTGAAAGCCAGAAACAATTTCACTGTGTTTGGAAATATTTTAATAGATTGTGATCTACCTTCATAAAAAAAGAGAACTAATAATTATAATTTTTATTTTGTTTTCCTATTATTAATATTTTATAATTAAGGTACTGGACAAACTCAAAGCTGAACTCAGAATTTTGAAATTAAGGAAACTACTTCACACAGTGATTGCTCTATAATTTAATGTGGCAATGCCGTTGAGAGTGGATTAGACAGAACTGTGGCCTGAGTTGCAAAATCATTAACAGTAATCTCTTGTATCCTTGTGCACAGGGCAGCTACTGCTGTAAGGAGGGAAGACCAGAAGAGGACCTGTAGAGATCTGACTAGGCAAACACTGCTAGATTAATGACTGGCATTGTCAGAACTGAGTGATGGGAGTAGCTGCAGCAGCTTCATAGGCCCTAGTAGTGGGTGTTGCTATGGGTACCAGCTCAGGGGTGTCACATTAAAAAAAAAAGGGGAAAAAGGAAAGACTGATGAACAGCAAAAGGGAATAAAAGATATATACACCATAACAGTCTAAAGAGACATTCTATGTACACAGCAAAAATAGGTTCTGTTATGTTACAGTGGAATATGAAAAAAAAGAGAAGGAAAAACCAAAAAATTTTGAATTCCTCAAAAAGCCCCTCTGAATAGCATGACCTAATTTATATATCTATGACTGTAAATTTTGTTTATTATTTGAAGTCCAGGCAATGATAGAAAAGACACTTATTAATCACAGCATTATCTGACAACAGAGATTTATTTGTAACATGCAATCACTATTCATAAATCTGTTATTATTTGAGGCTACATGCAGTCTATAAGAAAATAAATTTAATAAATTATTGCTATTCAACACCATAATTAGCCCCCAATTCAGCAAATGACATCAACATCCCTAACTTCCCCCAGTACGAGCAGTCATCCTTTGGATTAGGTGCACCATGTAAACTCTTGGTAAACTCTGTGTTGTCTGAAGTAATCTTCAGATATAATACAGGAGCTGATCTTAATAACCTAGCCAGGGGGTGTGTACAAAGCATGAGGCAGAGGCATGGAACACCTTTGGCTAAAAGGAATGGTCACATGGTACAGAAGAAAAATCAAAAATAAAACCCAAACAGCAAAAAAACCTGCACAAACAAACAACCCCTCACTCTGGAGGCACTTTGTGCAAATGTTTCCCAAAGGGCAGATACTATTTTTGTCACTTTCCTGTTTGCTTGTCTTGTGTTTCAGTCAGATAGATGTTAGTTAAGCCTTTAATCCCTTCACATGTGGTGAAAGTTTGCATAACCTCCATGTTCAGTTAAAAAATTATGATGGTTTGTGTATCAGAAAGCTTCAGCATGTGACAAAATTTCATTTAGAACTGCTGAGAAAAAAATGGATATTACTAAGAATTTTAAGTGCAAAATATGTTACTGCTATGATTATTAAGTTGCACCATATAGTATATAGAAAGTTGTGCAAATTCTGTTTTTATTAATTTCTGTAGCATTAAGCTTCTATTAACCATAAAAATGTGAACATAGGAAAAATTTGGTGTGATGGGAAACAAGAGAGTTTAGTTCTGGTTTCTAGTGAGTTTGCCTATCTATTTCTTATGTGTTAACAACTTTTGCAAAGTTCTACTGACAAAAGCAAACAGTTTTAAATAATGTTTGCATTATATATTCTGTATATTTTTATATATATTTCTTAAATAGGTTTAAGTTTAGTTGTGTGTTTAAAAGGTAAGCTGATATTTCAGTTTTGTCTTTAGTTAAAAAATCTGCATTAGATGTAATCTTCTATGAATAGGTTTTGAAGACCTCCCACATTTAAAAATCCTGAGTAGGTTATGTGCTCTGCTACACTTTTCAGAAAACACAATGTGTCTTTGAACTATCTGACCATCTAAACAGCTTTCTGTTCAACCTTGTAAAAAGAGGGGAATAGAATTCAGAAAAATATTATGTGGTAAGTAAGAAAACATATAAGAGATACAGCTATATATTGCCAGCTGCTTCCCTCTTCCTTTGGACACATCCCAGTGAATGACAGAGGTTTCAGATAAACAGGTGTTTACATTAAAATTACACAATGCTACTAAGTGTAATGCATTTTTGCCAGATTTTGTAATTCTTTGGGGTGGGAAGTCTTTAATTTTGTTGGAGGCACTAAATATTTATCTGGAATTCCGCAGCAGGAAGTTCCCTTATATTCATATGAATATAAAGCTTTATATAATGCAGTAGAATGCACAGAAGCAATACCACTGAAACCTGTGAGTCTGATATGATAAGTAACCTTATCAAACTAGACAGATTCAAGGGGAATTACTTGGCAACATGGGTGTCCAAAAGTTCATTTTCAGTATACTGATTTAAGTTCTGACCAAATTATTGGTGGTTAGTATTGATTGCTCTTGACTTATATTCCTGAAATAGCTTGTTGTCTTTTAGGTTCTAGTAAGTGCAATACAAAATAATTAATCTCTGCCCTTCAAACTCTTGACTACAGTAAAATCAAATACAATATTCATTAACACTAATCTACTCCTGTCTGAAGTAAAATTTCTTACTAGGCAAACACCAAAGTGTATCAAAACAACTTTATGTGAACATGAATAAATTCTACTATGCAGACTTATATGGAAATTATCCTTGTGATGTCTGTGTTATTTTGTTTTACAAGTCAAAATGTGAATTCTGTCTTCAGGGTTTTCAGATATACTTTTCATGAAAATTAAAATCCCATTCTCAAACAGAAATATACACACTGCACAGAAACAAATAATGGGAATAATAATATGAACAAAGGGGGGAAGGGAAGATTTTAGCATCCAAAGAAACCTACATATTTAAAGAACAAACTTGACCTTTTAGTTATCTCCTCCTTTTCCAAAAAATATTAAATTGAATTTTGGCATATCATAAATGACTAATAAGGTACTAGCTCATCACTAACAGTCTAATTTAAATCACTTCACAAACTTATGTGCTATTAGTTATTCATTTTGGAGTATACTAAGCTATACTATATGCAAAGGCATGTAAGTGGATCATTCAGCACATACATGTAACAGCTTTCAGTGACAGAATGTTTAACTCTAATAGTTGCAAGACTGAAAAAATTGCTTCCAAAAAGTGTTCCTTTAAATATAGATTGTAACTCCTTGGATAGCATCTGTTATTCACAAATGGGGTCATCTGTATGCTAAATCTTTTATCAGAGAATCAAAATGTTTTCATTGTTGTCTTTTTTAAAACAGAGACATTTGCTCATGCTTGAGCAAAATCACTGTTGTGGTTTAACCCCAGCCAGCAACCAAGCCTCATGCAGCCACTCACTCACTCCCCCACCAGCATGATAGAGGAGAGATTCTGAAGGGTAAAAGCCAAAAAACTCGTGGGCTGAGATAAAGACAGTTTGATAGGGAAAGCAAAAGCAACGCACACAAGCAAAACAAACCACGGAATTAATTCGCTGCTTCCCACAGACAGGAGGTGTTTAGCCATCTCCAGGAGAGCAGGGCCCATCACATGTAATGGTTCCTTGGAAAAACAAACACCATCACTCCAAATGTCTCCCCCTTCTTCCTTCTTCCTTCCGCTTTATATACTGAGCATGATGTCATATGCTATGCAATATCCCTTTGGTCAGTTTGAGTCACCTATCCTGATTGTGTCTCTTCCCAGACTCCCATGCAACCCCAACTTCTTTGCCAGCATGGCAATATGGAAAGCAGAAAAGGCTTTGGATCTGTGTAAGTATCTCTGTGTTATCAACCCTGTGTTCAGCACAGCTCCAAAACATAGCTCCATACTAGTTGCTGTGTAGAAAGTTAACTCCACCCCAGCCAAAATCAGCACAATCACTTTGATAAACAGCCCAAATTAGTCCTTCCCTGAAAAACAATCTGTGCCTTTAGGATCACATGGTATTTTCAACAATCACAGTAAAATGAGGGTGATAACAGACAAATCCCTCCGGCTACTGCATCTTTTCCTCCTCCTCCCTCCTAAAGACAGAGACCATATGATGGAACACACACAACCACAAATTACTGTAGTGCACGGTTCCTACTTAATAATGACATCCCATAAGTCAGCAAAAATCTGCCAACATCTGCAAGCTTCTCTGCACTGCTGTGAGCCAAAGTTAAAAATCATGTGTGACAGTGCTGTGGAAAATACAATTGATTCCATTCTGATTGTGTCAGTTCCAAACACAGACAATATTGATGATGCTGTACAGTAATCTTATTGGACTTGGGCCCAACTGAACATTGGTCTTTGTCAACTCATTATTCCTCTATCAGAGGGATCTCACTAGATTGATCTTGCCAGAAGCTCTTGATGTGTCTCACAAATCACTGTTCTGCTGTTGGCAGGCAGATTCGAGTACTGCACGGTAATTGCTGGTTTTTTTCCTTTCCCCAGAAGGCAGTGACTACATATTGCAAGTCATTGTCATATAAGAGAATATAACTGTCCTAACAAGATAATGTAGTCAACTCTGCAGTACCTGATTGTGCCAAAAGTTGTGGTCATATTATATATGTCACTAAAGGAGCAAAATTATTTCAAAGCTAAACTCTTTTTTTTTTTTATCCTTACCACTCCTTAAATAAATAACCTAACTTTATATTTTACCACTGTTAAAACTTGTTTTAACAAATTATACTATTTTATATTGCAACTAAAATGTGGGAACATCTTGATCTCTTCCTATTTGTGCATATAGAAACAAACCACACGTGAGTGTTTGTACAATCAATACTGCACTGCAAAACTCAGACATTTGAGTATCTGACAAGAAGTGATTACATCTTGGAATCTTCTTTTATGCTTTTAGCCAGAAGAAAGAAATTCATTGGCTCCTAAAGTCTTCATTTGTCCCTCAGAAATATCCAGGCAGATTAAGTTTAGTTTTTGGCCTGGATAAATGCTTTCTTTAAGATACTATCAACATATCCTCTGACTAGTCTTAGAAGAATACAATGACAAAACCAAATCAAAACATTTGATGTCCTGAGTCAGATAATCTGGATAATAGCAAGAGTCAGTACTGGAGTTTCTCCCGTAAAGCTTAGGCATATGTTGACTGAATGAGCCACTGGCAGCCAGCTTCATTCCCATAGGGCAAATAGCGAGAATGACAACACTTGAACAACTAAACTTAAGCAGCCAGCAGTGGCTTTTTGTTCCCTTCATGGATGACTACTTTTCCAGGTAGGTGCAGGCACTGAGTAGTAGACAGAAGACACTATGGCTGAAAAGTGCTGTGATTCATAATTAGTGGAATGGCTACAGTACGGAATTGACTTGAAGGACTTGTACCTTACATTGCTTCACCTAATTCAAGAAAATTGAGCAAGGCCATTAGAAATGAGTGTTGGTAAAACCCTTAAAAGATCAGGTAACATTTCACCTTTAAATAATACAAAGAACTCCTCCCCTATCGAAATACTCAAATACTTATGCGATCACTGTCAAATAGTTATGTAAAGTCCAACATAGTAGCAGAAATTATGCAGGTGATGAAGTTATGGGAAATATTAAAGGATGCAAAGCCACAGTGACTGTTTTTTATCACAGAGCCATAGCTACTTATGTAAATGATAGGGAAATGCATAAGAAAAGAAAGCACGGGATTATTCCACCTTCAGGCAGCATACAGAAACAGCATAACATTGTACTAAGCTACTCAAGACCAAAATACAAGGTTCAAGGAAGAAAAAGAACAGCATAAGTGCAGGGCCTATGTTTTTTCCACCTAGAAGAAGGCAAAGAAATTGAATAGATATTGGGAATTTGTGTCATAAAGTTTCAGACGAGTAGGCCATTTGAAAAAGTAATTGTTCAAAGAAACTGCCTATAAATATGACATTTTTATATGAGGTTTCCTTGGAAGGCTTAGTGATTTGCCTTGGTAGAAAATGTTTTTTTATTTAAAGTAGGAGGAAACTGTCAAAGCACTTTTAAAAATAAATTTGTACCAAACTATAAGGAATAAAGTAAAATAAATGTTTCAAAATCAAATTAAGTCTTTGAATAAAAGGAGTGATCATGTCACATCTAGGAACTCCATAATTATGAGTGACTCCTGGCAGAAATTAGCATGTAGTTGTCCACATACCCAGAATGAACACCATGTGGAAACTTTATGGTGAATCTTTCCCCTGACCTATGTTGTGGTTAATGTGTTGATGCAAGAAATTCTAAACATTGTAGACCTAGCAACCAGAACACTCCAAACATAACCACAGATTAAATGTAATTTTCATTTTAAATGTAATGAAAATATTCCCATTTTTAACTTTAGATAATTATCAGATCATGGAATAAGATGTGCGTGGTGAGTTCTTCTGTTATGTGCTAGAAAATATAATACCTTCAGAGTAGAATTGAACAGGTGTCACCTGAAGTCCTCAGCACATAGCATCATTGAGCTAGTCAACAGGAGAAGTCCAGGACTTTGATGCTTCTGAAATTGTCATACTCTGTGAGACTTGCATGCCTTTTCAGACCTGATGGAAGGACACATCTATTTGCTTGGAATGCTCAGTCCAGAATCATTTTCACTACTTCTCCATGACTTTTTAGATAGTATAACATAGACATTGATCATCAGCCAGAAAAGGAGGCAATTATAATTTCTTTTAATACTATGGCATAACAGTTCTGTTTGTGAGAGTAATTTATAGTTCACACTACATGAAATTTGCCTAATTATAATTTTGGTAACACAAAGTTTACTCATATGCTTAATAGAATTTTAAGTGGAATGTAACCAAAATATTTTACCCATCCTTTCATTTATCATTCACAGTTAGTTCCAATGCAAGTTTAGGAACTCGTGCAAGTTGAAGGCTTCCCATTGCTAATGAAGCTGATCTGTTGCTTGAAATAACTCAATAGTTACTGAGCCTTGGAAAGAAATAAGGCAAAAGCTTGACCTACCATAGGATTTTTAGCTTCTTATAACTCAATAGTTACTGAGCCTTGGAATGAAAGAAGGCAAAAGCTTGACCTACCGTAGGATTTTTAGCTTCTCTTTGTGAGGGAGCTCTGTACTCTGGGCTGTTTATACATTTTAAATTATACGTATTTCTTTCAAAAACTTCCTTGTTCATAATAATGCACTGGTGTCAAACTGCCAGTGCAGATGCTCACTGTAGAAGAAGAAGAGCTCTGAGGTCCACCATGTAGATTCAAGAGGAGAGCTGAGAACTCAGAGGCTGAGTTCTCTTCTCTGCTTTTCATCCTGATGGTACCATGCTGGTACAGGAACAGTGTAAGGAAATGGAGACTCAATCTGGTAATATTTACAGTGTCCTTATGTTAAGTTTTTTATATGAGCTATTTCAGAAAGTTCATAGGATAAAAATCAACTTTTTATGGCAACTTAAATGCGTGCTTTATTGTGCTATAATATTGATGGTACGATTTTACTTGTAACTTCAAGTAGATCTCAGCAATTGCACAAGAGAATTTTGACAGAAAGACCATCTCAGCATATGATAGTATCTGTTAATTAACAGAGTTGCAGAAGGGAAAATTAGATCCCAGTGTCCGATAGTATCTGTTAATTAACAGAGTTGCGGAAGGGAAAATTAGATCCCAGTGTTGTCAACTACTTAGACTTTATCCTCTAACAGGTGAGCTGAAAGAATGAGGATGGCTAACAGCTTTATTAAGGTTTATTAACAGGTTTATTAAGGTAGCTACATACAGGCATACCACCCATCTGATTTAATTCAGACAATGTTTAAGCACTAATGGTGTGACCTGCTCACTGTGAATGATAAGGTGAAGACTCAATGGTAGGATAGCAACAAGAACATTACTAAGCACCAGCAAATCTCCTTTATAGACATCAATACGAGGATATTTATCTTCTGGTTAGAAGTATGTATGCTAAATACTAATGGCATATATCAGCTAGTTAGCACACTGGCATTTAAGCACTAGAAAGACTGACCAAATTGATCAGATATTTTCATCCCTTTCTCCTTGCTTTCATTAGCTAATAATTTGCTTTCTTTTTTTCAGAAAATTACAGAGTAGGTATGACTGAATTCTTGCTCAGCGATTTCAATATATTCACCTCGGGAAAAAAACAAAACAAAACCCAAACCATAAAGCAACATATATACCCCCAAATGCACTGGAAAGCAGAGACTTCTTGTATGCATGTAAGCAGCCTCTGCTGTGTACTTCTATTATTGTCTCTTTATCTCACTCTTGCTCTCTGGCACTATAGTACGTAAGGACATACCAATTTTTATAGTCAGATTTGCGGTATATTTTATTTTTACAATTTCAATTCCAGTCCTATTTAATAATAAAAATGAGCAGAATCCTCCATAATCAAGTAGCAGAAACAGGATAATGGCATAGCTTCTTTAGTTTCTTAAACTGTGCCTGAGTACCAAAGCACTAGCCAGGAATAACTGGAGGCAACCACAAGCACACTTATGTTTAGAAGGACAGTGTTTAAATTAGTCAAAATTTGAGAATGCTATGATATTTGGTAACCAGGCATAGTCTTCAGCACTTCATTTTGTGCTGTGGCAATAGACCAAGTACTTTGCTTTACATTAACATCCATAAAAGCCCCTGTAAAATTTTAAGGGATCAGATTTTTAGAGATGCAGAAAATCAATAGCTTCATTTGTAACTAGATGAGCTCTGGACTTCTGAAACTTAGGGTCCTGTCTGCATTTCACAATTCTGATTTGTATATGGCTCAAAAGCAGAGGCTTCTGTGTCTCCATCGTGTATTTGTTAGATTCCACTTGTCTCAAGAGAGGGTTGACCAGCGTCTCTCCTTCTTCATTCTGATCAGAGGCATTCACATTCTCTGTGTTGCCATCTCACATAATTTACTCATGTGTCTCATATTGGCTCATACTAACTGAAACTACCAGCACTTTGAGACAGAGGAGTACCAGAGACAGCCAAATTTTGTCTTTGTTTAAAGAAGTTTCCAATCCCCATCCTTACAAAGAAAAGTGAGAATCATTATCAAGGCTATCCAAAATGTTTTAAAATTAGATGGCAAATTAAAAAAAATACTGTTTTTTAAAAGTTACTATTTTTTCCAGCTAATCTCATGATTGGGACTTAAACTTTGATAATTTGGGGTTAATTACATCTTGGGCTGACCTTTCAGTTTGTACTTTTGAAAAAAGAATAATCTCACCGTGGAAGATAGTTTTGGTGTTTTTTTTAAGATAGGGAAAATAAATGCAGAATATATTAAATGTTCTTAACATCAGTGAGAACCACTCTTGTAAACTCTTGTATTATTAGTTTATCCAGCTGTGTCCCTGGCTGCAAGCATATAGTATTAAAGGTAAGACTGAAAATTGGCAATGTCAAGTTTCATAGTGAAAACTGGTTTATCTTTTACTAACAATCTTAGCAATGTGCAGTGACCTGCCCTTGGAATAGTGGTTTAACAACCTTTGCCCAAGCACTCTGCAGCTCTTCTTATATCTGTAATAGTTTACTTGATGGACTATGAAGAACTGCCAGATGACAGTTCTATTTCATTTTTGTCACTGCATGGCTCTCCATTTTTCTCACATTCTTTTTTCTCAAGGGCACAATTCTGTAAGTCAATGTGGCAATGTTCAAGATTGCTCTTTCAGTTATTGTATCTTGATGCAGCATGTGCGAGTCTCAGATATGTTGAGATTCCAGGCCTTCACTAAAATAAAATCATGGGGAATGTTATATATTCTCATTTCTTTCCCAATGGAAATCAACTGAAATTTTGGGATGTGGATATTACATTAGGAAAATTTTTAAAAATATAGTATAAGCCACTCTGTGGCGTTTAATGAATCATGTTGCAAATGGTATCTTTTTATATATATTAAAAAAAATTAGCTTACTTCCTAGAAATGTCTAGGCCTTTATTGACAGTACATAGAGGGAGCAAATAAAAATAAAGAACAGAAGCTGTGAAAGGAGGAAACCAGACTGAATAGATATTCTGTCTGTTTTTTCAAGAAGCATCCAACATTTCATGAATTTCTCTGCATGATGTATTACATATACAAAAAATCTACAGTTACAGAATATTTTTGCACACATAAAATGAGAAATTAAAGGTAGTGCGTCTGTTCATGTAAGTGCATTTCCATTTATTTGTTCAAATCAGTGTATTTTATATTTTTCAAAATATTACAGGTATATGCATTGTAAGAACACATTTTGGTATTTTTTCTTGCATGTCTATTTTCATTTGGGTTTTAGGTTATGACTTGTCACATAGACCTTGATAGCTAACTTCATGTCAGCAGACATTTTATGACCTCTTAGATTGGACTAAAATATGGTTTGCTAAGACAGAAGAATTCATATTTAACTACTGCAATGTGATTCATGGCAGATCTGTGATATTCTATAAAACTGAAAATAAGCTAAAATGTGTTTAGATTTCTAGAGTTAATTTCTTGTGCTTATGCCTATGTGAACACCATGCTATTACTTGGCCCCAGAATTATTTTCAGTTCAGTATTAGTGTACCCTTGTGAAGAGGTGCATGGCATAGGTCTATCCCCTACTCCCTGTTCCACACTGGAGTGTCAGAGGAGAAAAACAAAGTCCTTGGTCATACATGTAGAACAGGAAGCACAGCAAGGAAGCACAGACCTTAGGACTGACACATTGTGATTTTCTCCCTGTGTCATATACAAAGTGCTTTTAGGAAGTATTTTTTCTCATGGCCTTTTGTATCTCAGATGCAAAAAGTACGTGAAATGTCTGGGGCAACACAAATCATTTATAGCCATTATTTCAGCTTGTTTGCAAGTTAATATCTTTTATTTTTAGACCATAAGTGTGATAAACTTGTTTTTTAATATGGAAGTGTGGAGTTTGATGAAATCTTAGTCCTAGTTTGACTCTTAGGAACTGAGAATTTTATTGATAATTTTGTGTCTATGTCTTTTTTTTTTTAAAATAAGCCGCATTCAAAACTAAACAATATATCTGTGGTTGCTTTATAAATGCAGATTTATACTTCTCTGTACTGCACTCTTTTGTTCATCTGAGTATTTTTCGCTTGCTCCATTGACTGGTACGGTATCAAAGATGTCTTACTCTCTTTGAGTGAATATCATCCTGACCTCCAACTTAGAGTACTGTCATGGCTTTCCAGCTGTCCACTAATCCTCCTACTCATGCTGAAGACATCCTGGAAAGTTATATAGATATGCTACACTTAGAGGAGAAGTGATAGTCTATGGCACATTATGTCCATTAAATATTTTCCAAATCTTTTCCTATTACAGTTTATTGTTCCTCAGTGAATATATTTTGGTTCCTGTTGATGTGTATATGTATAGGCTATGTATAGCCCTTAAACTTTAATGAGTGATTTATTCATGTTTTTGTTTCAGCTGGGTATTTTATGAAGTCTTTATAGATATATATGTCGTGCTCTTTTATACATATAGAAAACTCTTAATCATCTGAGGCAGAAAATTCAGTCTGGAATCATCTCTAGGCCAGCCTCTGAATTTAGAGGCAAAAGTCATAAATCTTCAAGCTTATTTTTAACATGAATAGACTCTTGCATCAAATGGAAATTTGTGATAAATTAAAGGCAAACTATCCTAGTTGTCTCCTGTGTCAGAATAAAAATTAAAAAAAGGAAAACCTGCTCCGCTCTTCTATTTGAATTAGTTCTGATGTAAAAGTACCTAAAAGCCTTGTGAGTCTGCAACGCCAGCTCTGCCTTGAATTCTAACTTTCCTAAGGCTTCATAACATCCTGGGATTTCAAGCTGGTTGCTTGTGAGAACAGTGAACAAGAAATACTTGAGCATATTCTCCAAAAACCCCACTGCAGTTAGCACGACAATGCAAGCAGTGAGTCCTCTTTGTTCTGTAAATCACCCTGATGTCAGAACAAGAAGTCAGAAGTTGGGAATGAGACCTTTAGGCCACAAGGGATTTCACCTGCAGTGAATCTATCAAAGGCCATGAAAATTAGGAATTGCTGTCAAATCCTGTGAAAAGAGGAAAGTGGCAAGTCAGAACTTCATGCATTACAATATAGCCACATTGCAAGGAGAAACATTCTCCACAAATGGAGAGGAAATTTTGGTTAATAGCACATCTCCTTTCCCAACACATGACTCAGAGTGCACCCAGTTCATGGCTAAATGTGCCACTATGACTGTGTTGACAAGGTGGTTTGTTTTTTAGGCTCAAAATGGGATCACTCAAGCAAGAACAGTGCTCTGCAGGACTAGTCTCTTTTGCATCAGTCTACAAGTGACATTGAGCCTGAGAGAATGCCTTTGACTTTGCTGGAAGTCACTACTGGAAGTTTCTTAAATACATAAAGGCTTCAGGATCTTGCATTTCCACTATTTTACATTCCACTAAATTTTAAATTCTGCCAATATTGCTCCTGTTAAGTTTAGAAAATGGGTATGCAATAATCACAGCAGCTTTCCAGTGTTATTGGCTTGGGCCCTTAGACCACAGCAAGAATTGTGGAATTCACTTGTGTTTTCTCTTGCTTTGACATTTCTTAGGTATTTTTGTAACAACTAAAAATCATGCAAAATGATATTCACTAAAGATTGGTATGTAAGTCTTCGAATGTAGTTCTTGGAATAGAGCTTTTGTTTATGTGAAGTATGAACTTAATTGTATGCATCTGAGAAATCACCACTGCTTGATGCCACTGACTAGTTTGTAATCAGCATATGACTGATGCCATGAGGAACTTAATTTGAACATAGGTTCCTCTGTTTACGCTTGCAACTTGAAACACTAGCTTACTTGCGATTTCTGTCCATTTTTGTCTTTGCTGAGATCTTCTGTTCCACCAAGTAAATTGAACGTAACCATTTTTTTCTCAGAACTCTGCAGTATAACATTAACTGCCAACCCTAGGATATTGCTGAAGACACATAATTTTGAAAGAACACACTCAAATCAAGATTAAATATGTCCAGTTTGCAACTGGTTTTGTAGTTTTTCTGCAGAAATGAGAGAAGCAATAACAGTAAATGTTAACAGGAAGAATCTTTTATTTTATAATAGCATAATGACTTTCTGTAGTTGAAGTTCTCATCTCAAAAAAATAAATAATGCTTCTGAATACATTTTTTTACCTGTTTGTATTGTGCATGGGATTCTATTGCTGCTGATTTGGAGACATCATTAACTGTATCATCAGTGTTATTAACATTGTTATTTTTATATTTTTAAAAGTAGTTTAAATAGTCTGAAGTCTTACTGTCTCCAAGACTTTTTCAGTTTCTGCTTCATATGCACAGGTCTTCATTTTCACTAGGGCCCACAGTATTGATTTAATATCTCATTTGTATCTGTAGGGCTTGGTTTGGATAGGCAATCCTACTTAAAAATATCAAACTAGATCACACTAAAAGTTTGTCTAACACTCTAGCACTTGGCTAGCTGTAACTAGTACAGGAACAAAGCAGACAGTCTTACAGAAGTATTATGGCAGACCATATATAGTACAGTATGTATTTATACATTACAACAATTTGTGCCTTAAGAAACTCTAGTGTCATAGACTAAAACTGGTTTTATGGACTTAATTCCGTGAACTTGACTTATTATACTTTACCCCACTTCTATCTTCATTGAAACACAAAAACTCTGGCTTACTCAATTAGTGCAAGGTATTTTATGTTGTGTGTAATATTATGAAGGAATGCATACAGGTTAACTTGTATGTTTATCCACGAAAAGTCAATACAATACCTTAGCTCTGAGATAATGCTGATGCTTATGCTAATGATTTGGCTGATGAAAACCAACTGTGCTGCTCAAGCAACCAGAAGTAAACAACAAAACAGGATTATAATTCAAAATGCTCTTGACAAAGAGGTGTTGTTTTTAGAAATAATAAAGTGAATGCCTTCAGAAGCATGAGGAGTTATGCTGGAATACTAACTCATAAATACAGAATAGAGAATAAATGGCTATGTTATAAGAATGTTTTGCAGAAATAAATCTAGTGTTTGTAGGTAGTGATAAACTTGTGTTATGAGCAGCATGGCACTATAAGAAAAGGAAATGCCCTAGAAAGCATATGCAGGACACATGAAATAATCCTATTCTTGTAATCGATGCTAGCAGAATTCAGTTGGAACAGGTCATCTGGGTTCAATACCAGAGTCCAAAAAGTGATGAATCCATGGGACAGTCTAGAGGAGAGAAAGAAAAGTCAAAGATCTGGAAAGCATATTCTACAACACCAAGAGGAAAACAAAAGAAAGAAATTACTCTCTGTTGCCCATTGGAGAAAAGGAATTCACTTTAATTACAGCAAAGGAGAGTCAGATTAGGCATAATGGACAGTATTCTTAAAGTAGAACATATCACCATGAAAGATCATAGAATCAATTAGGTTGGAAAAGACATCTGATATCATCGAGTCCAACCTATAATCTAACGCCACCATGTCAACTAGACCATGGCACTAAGTGCCACATCCAGTCTCCCCTTAAACACCCCCGGGGATGTGACTCTACCACCTCCCTGGGCAGTCCATTTCAATGTCTAGTCACCCTTTCTGTGAAGAAAATCCTTCTAATGTCCAACCTAAACTTCCTTTGGTGCAACTTAAGATTATGTCCTCTTGTCCTGTTGCCACTTGCCTGGGAGAAGAGGCAAACACCCATCCAGCTACAACATCCTTCAGGTAGCTGTAAAGAGTGAAAAGGTCACCCCTGAGCCTCCTCTTCTCCAGGCTAAATAATCCCAGCTCCTTCAGCTGCTCCTCATAGGACCTATGCTCCAGACTCTTCAGTAGCTTCATTGCTCTTCTCTGGACTCACTCTACCACCTCCACGTCCTTCTTGAAGTGAGGGGCCCAGAACTGGACACAGTACTCAAGGTGTGGCCTCACCAGTGCCAAGTACAAAGGGACAATCCTTGTCCTGCTGGCCACACTATTTCTGATGTACACTAGGATGCTGTTGGTCTTCTTGGGCAACTGGGCACACTGCTGGCTCATGTTTAGCTGTCTGTCAGCCAGCACACCCAGGTCCTCCTCTCCTGGTCTCCTTTCAAACCACACTTCCCCCAGCCTGTAGTGCTGCATGGGTTATTGTGGCCAAAGTGTAGGACTTGGCACTTCATCTTGTACCAGCCCCTTTGTGACTGAAAATTCCCAAGAGCACACTAGACACATATGTCTTGGGAGTAACACAAGTTTACATGATTCACCTATAGGAAGAGAATTTGAGGAGAGAATTTGCTGGCTTTTTGATGTTCATTGATTTTATAAGACTCAATGAACTTAGTGTATCCTGATAAACCTTGCTCTGTTATAACACCATTATGCCAAATATTCTGTTTGATTGTTTACAACAGAAGTGCTAAGGGACCATCCAAGAACCCTCATGCTGGGCAAACATGTAATGCTGTTTTGCAACAGCACCAAATAGTTTACAATTTAAGTGGCTAGCACAGATGTAGGATAGTGGAGAACTGTAAAACTTGCTAGGAAACACAGATAATTTGAAAACATTCATATCTTTTAAAAGCGGCTGTGTCCATTTTGAGCACCTACAAAACTTGATTGCTACAACTCTCAGTGTCTTGGAATTGGCATCTGTATGATACTAAACAGCTGCAACGGGAAGAGAAATTACTTTGTACAGATGTCTATTGCTTGAGATCAACTTCCTTGTTCTGCATTCACATAGCACCTTGACTGGTGTTTCTGAACATTATTCCAATAGAAATCACATAAGAAATGCTGCACTTTTGAAAAGGAATAGCAATAAATCATAAAATAAGTACTTTACCAAGTAAGTAAAATCACAAGATTTATATGTTGAGGCTTGTCTGAGCAACCATTCATAACCTCAGGTGTGTGTCTGAAGGTTGTGCAGAAGGGAAATCTTAGGGAAAATTCTTCTTGGTAAGATTTCAAGTAAACCTTGCTTTACGATAGTCTTGAAAGCAGAATACAAATATTCAAGTATTTTTTCTGCTTTTCCTGATTTTGCACAAGTTCACATTTATAAAGCATTCATCATTTTTTGCCTAGTATGATAAAGAGGCCTGATTCTTTCAAAAAGTCACAAAAAATCATACTGTGTCAGAAAGACTATCAGGGAAGCAAATGGTTGCAGTCTATCTAGCCATTCTGCATTTCTTAAATGGTATGAGAACCAGGTTTTCAAATAGTGTAACTTGACATGGATGTTATTTGTAAAAATGTCACTTTAGAAATCCAGCCAAATTAGACTCACTGAGGAGCTTTCCTGATGTTTTCCAAATTCCTAATAAAGAGGGAAGGGCTTAAGTCAGTTCTAAGACTGATATGAAATTATAAAAAGAAATAAGGAAACAGCCATCAATATGAAATAGGTGATCAATTGCCCTGTTGCCATTTTCCTGCAATCAGCAGTGCTGTGGCTCACAAAACATGGCATGTGACATCTGTCATGTTGATCTGCTGAGGCAGTTACATGAGAAAGAACAAGAAAGTATTAGCATAACATTTCCAATACATATTCGACTTTGGAAATTTACAGCTGAAGTATGTGGGTCATAGCTCACAGTCACTTGATTTCATAATGTTTTACATATCCCCAAGATGTTTGGAATCAGTAGTTTTAATATATCTGACAGTCTCAAATCTGCTGTGGATGGGACAACATTTAACATGTGCAATGTGAAAATACATATTCATAATACAAAAATCTAAAGTATTATAATTTCAGTTTATTCATGTCTGTGAGAACATGGCAGGTGAAAGCTGGCTAGAGGAGGTTAAACGATGTTCTTGTAGATTTGCTATGATGTGCAAGATAAAAGAGACCCATTAAATTATATATCTTATTTATGGAGAAGGAGAAGTAGCCCCTATGGATCGTCAAATACCATATGAAATATCACCAAGCATAGTAATGTGTTCTAACTAATAGTTCCATTGTTTGCCTGGGATCATGCAGTAAAATAGATGTTCAAAAGATATTTAATGGACCTACATATTTTAAGCCATTTTCTATGGGTTTTTTTTCTTAAAATAGTACATCTTAATTAATTACATTTCTCTGTGACTCAACTTTAAAAGTAACAATATATGGAAAATAAATTGTTGTCAGTCTGTCAGTTTGAAGACAGGACATTAAATATCTTTTGTATTAAGAATTATATTTACAAAGCTATTAAGCTTTCATATTTTTCATTCCTTTAATGAAATAATTAAAACAGTTAAACTGTCTTCTGTTGGAAAGCACTTCACAGCATAAAAGCACAGCACAACACAACTGACATTATTAGATACTTTTTAGTTTCACCATTCACACAATTTGCCCTATTTATCTTTCCTAAAAGCAATGTAACCATATCAGGAAACAAACCCAAAGCCAAACCAATCAAAGGCACTTGGGCAGTATAAAGTCATCTACATTGCTTTGGTCATCAGTGCATGCAAAAGGGAAATTTAATTTCCAAAACTATTCTTCCAACATATTTAATTAAAAAGAAAAACTCAGAATAACAGGGCTAATGAGAAAAAAAATTGTTCATAAGATAAAGCATAAATCACAAGTACTTAGTAAAGAAAAATTTTAAGTTTTGGTATTTATTGATTTTACTTTATTGACTTTGGTTTATTATATTTTTTCATAAAGGGTATTTTCCTATTTTCAATGACCAAAGTGCTTTTTGCAGTGTCTTGAAGAATCAAGGGGCTGATTCTAAATCATAATGGCTTAAGAATAAAATGCAATAAAAATTGAGGATTTATGTAAGATGCTGTGCAGTTATTTCATAGTCATCTATTTGCAGAAGCAAACAAAGTCACAAGTTTTGCAACTGCCCTACACATAGGACATGCACTGTACTTGGCAATGCTACCAGGAAGGTCTCCTATCATCTAGCTCCACACTGCCTCATGAAATATCAGTTTTTCCATGTCTAACATTCAGTCTCCTTTGACACAGGCAGAACTCTGGACTTACAGTTTTACTGAGAAAATATTTATGACTTCATTATGCATTCTCAGAAGCACTCTAACATACAGGATAAAGGTTTGTTATTTGTCTCCCAAACTCCAAATTGTTTGTAATTCTGCTGAAGAGTGGCATTGGACAATAAAGCCTATTTATTGCAAAATATTTGACTTGTTGGCATTAAATATTTACTTTTTTATGGGCTTATAGCTTTTCAAGTGCATAATTTTTAATTCCTCTGCTTCCTACTAAGATGTCAAAATCTTTTTTGCCAAATCAATCTACCAAAACACTTCTCACTTAGAAACACAGGTTAGGAATGTGAGAGCTGGATAGATGATTCTACATAAATAATCATACACGCTGATTATGTTTAAATGAAGTATAAATTTGCCTGTAAGGTTCACTGTAGAGTTTATCTTATCCCAAACATGTTTTATTAATGCACATTAATATTTTGCCATACCAAGGTAATACTGATCTACTAATTTCACTGGCCTTCACTTTTGTTGTTCTGTGGGTATTTTATTAGTATTAATCTTACAGTGCTTGAAAAATACTAGATATATTTCTTATGGACAATGTGAGATAAAGGACTAAACCAAGGACATAGTGATAACAGGAATTGAATAGTTAAGGCTGAGAGTAGGATAGAAGATCATTAAGTAGAGAGCACCTGAATAAACAGAAGGTAAAAGGTTGAGCAATAAGGCATTGTTTTAGTTTACTAAGCATGAAAAATGTAGAACTTAGGGCATTATTTTAGCTTATGTTGTGTAAACATAATGTATTTATAAGGAAGTAAAATTAGATGCAACTGGACTCAGGACCTGGCAGCCAAGAAACAAGACCAAAGAGCATGTGCCAAACTCAAAGGTGAAAAGCTTAATTTGATGAAGACTATCAGCCTTCCTCCTGATGACCCCGGGACAACCACCAGGGGCCATCTGACTAATGCCAAGTAGGAGGAGATTATGATAATGATTTCCAAGAACTAATTGCAATTATGACCGCCCATTCCTGGAAATAATGAATATGTATGAACTTTAAATGTATATAAACCAGAGAAGTGTTATCTTTGGTGCATGAGTTTGGTGGAGCGATCTCCCTTGTGTCCAGCACTGAATAAACAAATACCTGCTACCCAGAAATACAAGTCTGTGAGTAGGTATTTTCCAGGTTTTCTTGGCATCAATAGGCTCTGATTCTAGACTTAGAAATTGGTTTGTTAGCTGAAATCAGCATTAGTGATGTTGTAGTATACTTTGTTATGTCCTTTTTGCAGAAAATGGTACGTTGTCTATAGCGAAAACTACAGTTACAAATGCATGATTTCTATTCAGCTTTGTCACTCCCAGTAATACAAACGTTAGCTATTAAGTTTGGGTGGCCAAGGTTACACCACAGGACGATTTTTGAATTATGACTGAATAAAATTGATCAAATACCTTTTTTTTTTTAAAAAAAAGTACGTATCTTGATAGGAGATGTCCTCAAAACCAAAAGTTTCTTTTTCTCCCCTCTCAAAAATTACTGTCTGTGAAACTTTACCAACCTGATAGTATTGCGACCTGCCCCTGAGGTAGAGTAAGTAAGGTTCTTGTGAATAGCTCCCTTGAGGTGATTAGAGTGAAACCGCACTGAGTGACCGTTTGTAGTAAGTTTGTTTTAGGACAATTTGGTTGCAATGGAAAGGAGGTATGTAGCTGTTTCGAATATCTATAGAAATATAACAAGTATAAAAATATCACTTAAGAAAATATATAAGGAGAAGGAAGGAAGGAAGGAAGGAAGGAA
>NW_008679515.1:46703-54792 GCF_000695815.1 Acanthisitta chloris | reverse complement strand
AGGAAGGAAGGAAGGAAGGAAAGAAGATTAGACAGTGGAGAGGAAAGATATCACTTTCCAGTAATGAGACCTGATTGTTGCAATTTAGATGTCCCTGGTTAAAGTGATGGTCACAGTCTTGATCCATCGAGGGTGGGGGGAGCTCATCAAACAAAAAGTTCAGTGAGTTAATGCTCATTCAGGTTCATGTGGGAATGAACAGGTACCTATGGGAGGGGATGGGGGGAAAGTTTTACACTCTCTGATGCAACACTGTGGATCATGTGCAGTCTGGTGGTTGAAAGCCCCAGAAATGAGCCTGGGGGCACTTTGGGGGTCTTTGGTGATCTAAGATGTGACTGCTAATTCTCACGTCTGTATAGTTGTGCCTTGTCAGAGGGGACGAGTACCTTCAGGCTTACTCCTGGGTGGAATTTTGCACCTGAGCCTTAACTGGAGGGAGGACTTTGGCATGATAAAAATAATTATCTCACCTCACAGGATCTGCTTCTTATTGGCCTTTTCCCTTATCTGGCTCAAAAAAACCAGCTTGTTGCTAAACAAAGGTCGGTTTGTCATGGTCATTCCCAGGAGGTGAGTTCGCACCCCCTCTGCACCTAGGCTGTTCTTATGTTGATGAGGTTTTGCCACCGCACACCCGAAAAACTCTCTTTCTCCAGTTGGGTTGGAGAGTGCAAACCTGGTCTGAGCAAAATACCCTGCTGCTTTTGCAAATGGCCCATTGTTTGACTCATTAACCTTTAACATTTCAGTTTCTCACACCTAATTTGACCTCTAACCTAACATTTAGGTTTATGAAATACTTTTAAAACATTTCCATATTGAGCTAATTTTTATTCCTTATAGAAGGTTAGTTTTAATCCCACTTTTTGAACTTGTGCATCTAGGTACTTCATTGTAAAATCATGATTCCTGTGTTCTGACATTGTAGCTAGTATGCCCTTGCTTTAGGCTGTGCTCTCATGGTATGATTTAGCCTTAAACTTAGTGTCAGGTCTGATGATGAGTCTTTCACTGCCTTTACATGATTCCATTTTGTGCCCCTTCTCCCCATCATTACTCGGATTTGTAGTTAATTAACTTGTGCTATTTCACTTCTTTACCTGTGTGGCATCGGTACAACCTCTACACTTTCGACTCAGCTTTCTGCTGGAGATGCTTTTAATTTTCCTGCTGTTCTTTGTCATGTTTAGGATCTTTACCTTTGAAGATCTTCTCCTATGACTTTTTTTTAAATAAGATGTTAGAAAGAAACAATTCCCATGGGTCTTAAATCACACTTTCTTGCTGCTCTGGGGAATAGTATGGGTTTTTTACATAGTCTCTAAGGGAATGATTTGCAGAAGGGACAGTATAGATAGGCAAATAAGTAACAAAGTTCATATTGCTGATCAGGCTGTTCCATAGTGAAAGGAAGAATAAGAGAAAGGAATAATAAAGGAAAGCAAGTGATTAAAATATGCTAATTCTTCTAACTGTTCAGCATTACTTTCCTGTATTTTTGTTTTCTGTTTAGCATCTATGAATCCATTTTGTATGTCTGTAAAAAAAAAAACCAACAGGGAAAATGCCTCCCAAAAAACTCCAAAGCCCTAATAAAATACTTCAAAATGTTATATCTAGAAAATCTTTATCTTTTTGTCTGGTTGCTTAAGTTGTATCTCTCAGCTTAAGTTGTAAAAAAGCCTTCCTTGAACCTCACCAGAAGAAATGACAAATTTACTTTTTTTTACCTGCACACATCTTGCATAAAAATGTATGTAAATATTTACTTCTCCATCTGCAATTCTATATGCCCCTATAAAATGCTGGCATAGCGAATAGAGCAGCAGAATCACATAGGCGGTTGTTAAATTACTTGGACACCATTCTGAAACTGCTTTATGCAAGGGCTACAAGAAAGAATTGTGGTGTTATAAGCCTCGTATAAAAACTTCTGGTGATTGTTAGAGGCACTGTTTGCACAGGCTGCTGGTTTTTCTAGCCTAACTGGAAGCAAAGTAAACACAATGGTGAACTGTTGAAACCTTCAAAACAGAAACTCTCAGAAAACAAAAATTCAGCATGAAACTTTACAAAAAAAATTCTGTTCATGAAGTGGAGTATTCCCAATGGGGAATTCATTTACTTGAACAGAAAATAAAAATGAAAACAGTTTTTCTTCCTTCTCGGGATTTAAAGCTTTACAATAACAATTCTGTATCTCCACTACTTGAATTTTTGTTGCATACATGGCATTTGCTGGCAAGTTGGAATGAAACTCCAAGACACTAGAAAAGAGTCAAACCTTTAGTGTCTGCAACCCAGCTCCAAATGCCTGAGCAAACATGCCATTCATTGTACACACAGGGTCCCTGGTGAGGAACTCGGCTCCAAGAGAGAGTCCTTCCCACTGCAAGGTTTTGTGGAAAAATTTATGAGCCTGTCATTCTTCCAGTTGAAAGGGTTTCCGTTTTTGGCCTAATGCTGTGAGTTTAATATCTAAAGTTTTGGAAAGGAAGTGATTTGTTTCATTTTGCTTAGACCTTTATGTAGCTGAATTATAGTTCAGCAATCCCCAGTATCCATAGCTACAGTGATTTCCCACTGACATAGCAACACTTCCTGATAAAGTTTCCCCTATAACTCAGCCAACAAGCTTGTCTGAACTCCAGCTTCTGTTTCTCCAGTTAAAGCTAATTACACTTATATGGCACTGGGCTTTCCACTTCCTCCTTTTCTTGGGATGCACAATTGCCAAGAAGATCTATATTTGCCAGGGGAAAAAAATCCTGAAAGTTGGTGCCAATTAACAAAACAAATATGTTGTGACTTAATGAGTACCCTGAAGATCAAACCTGATCTTGCTCAACAGAAAGGTGGTGTAGGAGTAAACAAAGGCAGTACTTAGCCACTGGCAGAAGGGGAGAGCATTTTGTTTTACCAGGGAATGCATTTCTGCATTGCTTTACTGTGTAGGACCATGCACTTTCTCCCCTTCAGACCCTGCCCATAGTGCCTAATTAATTCACATGAATTTTGAAAGAATACATGATTAGCTGTCCTAGGGCTAAGCAGTAGCATATTGAGTCACACACTAGAAGGCCTAGTTTGGGCACTGGCTCAGGATGGCAGGATACATGCCAACATAAGAAGCTAAATTGGTTGCAGGGCAGGGGGTGAGGGGCTTGCCAACTAACTGCCTCGCCTCGTGGCACCATCTGCCAATTTGTAGACTGATGTTGGCATCAGATCTGAAAGAGCCACTTATCCACTTGTACAGCTATAGGCCACAAGAGTGAAAGGAGAAACGTTTGAAAATATAGAGGAAGTTGACTAAAAAGCACATCTCGTCTAGCACAGTGCCTGTCAGGTTACTGTCTCCAGCACTTTATAATCAGATATGGGTGTTTCTTAGGAAATAAGCTAATCCATGATTATCATGTCTTCATACCTCAGATTGCAAACAATGTAAGGTTAATGTTCCCAGATGTAGTTACCTGCTTCATACATATAATGGCACATACTAAACTAAAATCCCTCAGATCCTATCCTGTGTGAGTTAGCTTCCAAAATCTAGAATTAATTCTTTGTTGACATAGTCTATTTCAGGCCTTCAAAGTAGTCAGATAAGTAGAAAGGCATTCTTAAAAGAATGTGAGTTAATTTCAAGCTTACTTCAGAGGTGACCTGGATAGGAACCAGGCACCTCATGAAGGGTATTTTGTTATTTGAAACCATTCCTTCTCTTAGGATCTACCTCAATTCAACAGAATGTCAACAGAATCCTAGCAGCTTGCACCTGGTCAGGAATCCTTCATCCTTTTCCATCTAACAAGGAAACTGAACCTAAACTTCCACAATGCTTGTCTCTGATCAATAACTCATATCTTGAGTTCAATGCAACCCCGTAATATTGAGAGAACAACTGAAAATGTTGATACCAAAGGCAAGATCATCCACCAAGATCATAATTCAAAAAAGGCTTCTGCAGGTATGCTGCAAGTAAAAGGAAGGCTAGACATAAAGTGGGCCCTTTCCAGAAGGAACTGTTGGAGAAAGTCCAGAGGAGGGCCATGAAGTTAATAAGAGGACTGGAGCATCTCCCCTATAAGGACAGGCTGAAGAAGTTGGGGCTGTTCAGCCTGGAGAAGAGAAGACTGTGGAGACCTCATAGCAACTTTCCAATATCTAAAGGAGGCCTACAAGGGAGCTGGAGAGGAACTGTCAAGAACTGCAATGATAGGACAAGGAGTAATGGATTCAGACTGAAGGAGGGAAAGTCTAGGTTAGATGTGAGAACAACGGTTTTTACTATAAGGATGGTGAGACATTGGAACAGGCTGCCCAGGGATGTGGTGGCTGCCCTGACCCCGGCAGTGTTCAAAATCAGGCCGGATGAGGCCTTGAGCAACCTGGTCTAGTGGGGAGGTGTCCCTGCCCATGGCAGGGGGAGTTGTGACTAGATGATCTGTAAGGTCCATTCCAACCCTTAAATTCTATGATTAAGAAGAAAAGCTACTCATTAAGACATAAAATTAGGAAATGCTACATTGCTTAGAAGCACCATTTATTTCTAGACATGGTTCTGACCTTGGCTTCTATCTATGTGGCTTTTAATAGCTTTTGTCCTAGAAATCTCAGTATCCTTTTTGTAGGCTGTATGAAACAATATCAGCAAAAGAGGGGAATCACTGGAGTGAAAAGAGAACCTGCAGGAATCTAAAATAATGTAAAAACTTATTTGTTTGAAATTTCTTATTGTAGAAGGTCAGTATAAGTCCTGTTTGTGTTTTACTTTTTTGGAACACTGTGAAAGATCCATTTTGTTGCATAAACATTGTAGCTTGAGATCAGTAGGCCCTAATACCCTAAAACTTTTCCCCAAAATAAAAAGAGCTATGAAACTCAACCCAAAAGAGGTGGAACATATCTCCTTCCCCTTTCTATGTAATTGAATTTCTTAATTTTGATTACCAAAATGTCCCAGTTACACTCTCAAATTTTGCACAGGTAGATAAGTTCCAGTATTCCCTTGTAGTGTACACTTGCAGAACTGCTTAACAGTGAGGATCCCACCAAGAAAAGGGAAACCTTCCTTCATGTGGAAGCACTGTAAGAGTTCTCCACCAGTCCATGATGGAAGGCTATGCAACTTGCATTTCCAGTTGACACCTTACATACTTACAAACTGGCCCCTAGAGGCCTTTGGTAACTGTCTTAAATTAGGGCAGCCTAGAGCAAACTGCCTGAGGCTGCTTCAGTTTCCACCCTAACTGAACCCACACTAGGAAAGTCCTAAGACTATAGAAAAACAAAACCACCTTTGTGCAGTTGCCATCCTGCAGTGAATGCTGAAATAAGCACTCAAAACTTGGTGAAGAATTTTGGAAACTAGATGGATAAACAGACCAGAGCACTAATTGTTGGCCCATTTTGTTTCTTTTAATGCTCTTTATACACGATAATGTAACCACAAAAGTACAAAAATATCTAAATACCTTGAACTTGATGTTATGCCATCTGCTGTTCCATGCTTCATTTGTAGTCTTCAGTGCATTCTCTCATGAGCCTACTCTATGTCTATTATTTATTAATTAGTACAGGATTTTTTTGGTATTTTACACTATACTTTACCTGCACATATTTATTCAGATGGTTAGAGCTTGTAGGCATGTGTAGTGTGTCCTAGGAGGATCAACATTTTCTTTCCAGGGTATTACATTAGACCTATCAAATTATTTTCATAAGGCATTCAAAAATGGTATGGATCTGTGTGGGAAAAGGAATGTAGCCTCTTTAATATTAAATGATATGTATCAATATTTAATGGAGTAAAAGATACATCTTGGTCTATGTTGCTGCTTACAGGAAAATGGGTGATATTAATCTGCACTGAGTTACCTAGAGAATAGTCAAAGTGGTGAAAAGTGCAAAAGTATGATATTGTGAAATATTGCAACTCAAATCTGTCATGTACTGGAGACTGAGATGTTACTTTATCAGGTAGAACAATTAGAATTTTTTTTCAGACTTATCTAAAGTTTGGAGGAGCCAAACAAGTGTCTTTGAGTTTGTGTAAATG
Organism: Acanthisitta chloris; assembly: GCF_000695815.1. Lineage (NCBI taxonomy): Eukaryota > Metazoa > Chordata > Aves > Passeriformes > Acanthisittidae > Acanthisitta > Acanthisitta chloris. Next base: position 48,728 of record NW_008679515.1, on the reverse strand, counting down.
TGTCTGTCACTGAGGTGACAGGACTGAAAAAGATACATACCATTTATTTTAGCAGACATAAGAAAGTTATTTGTGTGAAAATTCTTACAATTAAGAGATAGGAACTTATGCTAATGCAATTATTTTGTCAAATAGCGTTCATCACAAAAAAATCCTACTGTTGAGATTTTTATCTTAATGTTCAAACCAAATGAAACTAAAAAATTAGTGGAAAAAATGGAAAGTCAGAAACAGGAATGTGGAAGCAAACAGGTTATGGTGAAATGAAGGTGTGTATGTGACCCAAGAAGACCAAGAAGGAACTTAGTGTAAGCAGTGACAATGCACTCCTCACACAGCTCTTCTGTGCTTACCAATTGTAGCACATATGGTCCTCTAGCAGAGGGTCTCAGAACAGCGGGTTAGTTTACATACCATATGTATGCAATTGGTAGGCACAACGGGGTTGCGTTAAGGTTATTGCATCTGCCCTAGTTAGGAGTTCCCTTGTATTTTTAGGTTTATGTCGGACAGCAATGTTATTTTAACAGCTTTTGTGTTAAATTTCACATGTTTTTTTAAAACAGCATTATAGCTTCCTTTATTTTCTTTTTATTAATTTTGACTTTGTAATAGGGACTCTAGAGACTTAAAATTGAAACACATTGTAGAATGATGGCTGTTGGAAGTTCCATACTCCCAGGAATGATTATCAGCTAAACCCTGTGCTGTCCCACTGCTGTCTATTTAAATGAGTACTTAGTATTTTGCAGTTCCACTATCTTCAGAATGAGCATGATCCGTGAATTATCTATAGAAGAGTTCTTGGAAAAATCTGAATTTCTATGAGAAATTGATTTTCTGTGGGAGCTCAGTAATATGCAAACAAGCAGTTAGGGTTGGACAGTGTGATCACTGATTATATCTCTTTTGTACATAATGAAACCCTTACAATCACATTGGGATGATGTAGTCCCTACAGTCAACTTGGATATTTTAGACTGTCATAAAAAATTCATCTTCTACCAGTATTTTCAATGGCTGCCTAAAATAATAATGACAAATACATGGTGTTTAGGAAAAAGTACTTAAGAGATATATATGACATTAAAATGTATTTAAGCAAAACTTACATAGCATTGTGAAGGAATTTTGTACTATTTTTACTGCTTTGTAAGCAGAATTTGTGTAACAAAAATGAATGTTCTGGACAGTAGTGTTTAATGCTCTCCAATGTATGCAGAGATTTGCTGCTAGTAATACATGTGTTGCTTCATCTGTTTTTATCCACGATATGTTATCTACCGCTACGTACACAGGAGACAAGGAGTGCTCTAATATGGAGATTGCAAGGTGAAGTATACTTCAGACAATAACTTGTTTCAATTACTGGAAGAGTTTAAGCATTGGTTTACCTCTAACTTCCCAGTTCCAATTTGGCAATTGCATTAATATGGTGAAAGCAACAGGAGATGGCAATATAACATATTTCAAGCTTAACTCTTTTGTAAATGCCTTTTATGGTAGACAAACAATAGAAAATTATTATCCTTGCACTGAAAAGCTGTAGTTCCTTCAACCCTCTTTCAAAGAGAGTGAATTTAATGTAGGTCAGTAGTGTATTTTTTTAAAAGGAAAATTAAGAAATAGTTGGACAGTGAAATTCCATAGCTCATGATGACAGGCTAGAAAGCTACTGGAGTTGAGAAATACAGTGCAGGTAAAAAACATCCTTTAGGACATACCACATCATATGTGAATGTAAGAAGCACTAGGACTTTGCTGTTAATCAGGTCATTTGTTCTTTTGAGACTGCAGTCTATGCAAAGGAGTCTTTCTCACGTGGCATAGTTTGTCACATTCAAACCTGGAGGAAATTAGGTAGGAGTTTGATTATGTAAATTATAGCTACACATACAATTTATATAAGCATCACCAATAGACCTAGATATTTTAGATTAATCCAGAAATTATAGAAACTTATATCAAAGGCAAAAGGCAATTATCTAGGGTCTAAGTTTTAATTTTCTGTGAAATCTGTCGACA